>NW_024081809.1:445886-477410 GCF_003009895.1 Hyaena hyaena | reverse complement strand
GTGATGTCATCTTTATGATTCGATTCTCAAATTGCCAAGCTGCTATCTACAACCACTGAGTCCATTTATAGTACCTCTAGTAATATCCAAGTTTGCCTCTTTCCTGTATTGGCAGAATGATTCCTATCATTATGGGCATTCAAAAGATGCACTATGGTGATGATCACCAAGTTTGGAAGTATAATTTTTTATCTCTTTTCTTATTTTTAAAATTTGTTTATTTAATGTCTTTATTTTGAGAGACAGAGAGCACACAGGGGAGGGGCAGAGAGAGAGGAAGACACAGAATCTGAAGCAGGCTCCAGGCTCTGAGCTGTCAGCACAGAGCCTCAGCAGGGGCTCGAACCCACAAACCCCGAGATCATGACCTGAGCAGAAGTCAGAGACACTTAATCAACTGAGACACCCAGGTGCCCCTAAATTTATTTGAGAGAGAGACAGAGCAAGCAGAGGAGGGGCAGAGAGGGAGAGAGGGAATCCCAAGCAGGCTCCACACTGTCAGCACAGAGCCCAATACGGGGCTAGAACCCATAAACTGTGAGATCATGACCTGAGCTGAAACCAAGAGTCAGATGCGTAACCAACTGAGCCACCTGGTGTCCCCAGAGTATAATTTCTAAGTGGACTTCTAGGACAGTTGGGATAGATTTTTTGCCCTCAGAGGTGGCAGGTACATTCCAGGTGTATAGTTGGTAGACTTAATTGATTTACAGCCATATAAAATTTGAATTCCCTTCATTACTAAGAAGCCTAGACATTTATCAAGGATGTACATATATCCACATAAAATATACGCACAATTGAAAAGATATATATTAATTACATTGTAGTGGGACCATGAGACATAAGTAGATGTTTGCTTCCTAAGGCTGCCATAACAAATTACCACAAACTAGTAGATGATAAAAGCAATTTATCCTCTGCAGCTTTGGATATGACAAGTCTGAAATCAACATGTCAGCGGGGCCATGCTGCTTTTCCAGCACACTGACTAACATACACTATTAACCACAGTTGTACTCTCATCTTTACCTGTGTTTCCTTCGTTGACATTTAAGCCTTTTACTTTAAATCTGAAGGTTCAATATTTTTAGCTCATTTGTCATATTTCCTTCTTACTAGATGAAAAGCAATTCTACTAAGTGCCCACAGATACCTCTGGGAGGGTCAACCCTGTGTATCTTCAACTCCATAGTCAGACTGTACCAAGGATATCTAAATGGATGTCACCATCAATCACTGTATCAAAACCAGTGCTTCAGATATAAGCCCAGTTTTCAAGCTGCTGCTGCTCAGAGACTATGAACTCTTACTGGAAAATAAACTGAGTGTCAATCAGATTGGGCACATTTCAGAACTTCTCATTCATCAAAGTTAATGTTGAGAAATTATTTCCATTCACTTATTTAAAGGACAATAGCATATATTTGAGTTAACAGGAAAAAAAATAATTAAAAGAAAGAGGGGTAGGACTTTATTTTAATGTTTGTTTATTTTTGAGAGAGAGATAGAGACAGAGCATGAGCAGGGGAAGAGAGAGAGAGGGAGATACAGAATCTGAAGCAGGCTTCAGAGTCCAAGCTGTCAACACAGAGCCTGACACAGGGCTTGAACCCACAAACTGTGAGATCGTGACCTAAGCCAAAGTCGATGCTCAACCAACTGAGCCAGGTGCCCTGAGAGGTAGGACTTCTAAATTGGCATAAGTACCACAGAGTCTCCCCAGCAAAATAGAAATTTAACTGACAGAATTTATTTTTTGAAGTAATTTTAAGTCTCTGGAAATTGCCCTAAAAATACATCAAATGAAGGAACCTTAATTTATGAGAATATACTAGGTCATGGGAAGAATAATCAGAGTCTATGGCATTTAAGCCAAGATTCACTTGCTTACATACCCTCCCAATCCAGCTCTGTGTTCCAACATCTCCCAACCCCCGCTCAGCATCCTAAGCCAAGCAGGTACAACCAAGAAGATGGTGAATTTGTTCAGCCAAGTTACTAAATACAAACCAGTGACCAAACCTATGACCAGGCAAACAAAAACAAAATAGTAACTTCTATAGGAATCAGTATCCAGAGTTGCTACATTACCTAAAATGTTCAGTTTTCAACCAAAAATGAGGAGACATAGAGAAACAAATGTGTGATCCAGATTTGGGGGTGGGGGGAAGCAGGCAATATACTGCTTTTGAAGACGTCTAAGTGGTGGGCTTAGCAGCCAAAGACTTCAAAACAGGCATCTAAAAATGTTTAACAAACTAAATGAAACCATGCTTTAAAAAAAGTTATTGCAGCAAAGTCCCTTCAAATAGAGAAGATCACTAAGTTATTAAAAAGAACCAAATGGAAGAGATGGGAAAGTACAAAACTGAAATTAAAAATTCCCTGGAGGGGCTCCCCAGTGCGTGTAACTTGGCAGAAGAATGAACAGCAAACTTGTAGATAGATTAGTACAGATCACATAATCTGAAGAAAAAAGAGAATAAAAGTATCAAGAAAAAAAACACAGCATCTCAAAGAAATATGGACAGCATGCATACAAGTCAATGAGTATAATGGGTGGGAGAGAAGAAAATGAAAAAAAAATTATTCCAAGGAATAATGGCTGGAATCTTCTAAAACTAGATTGTAAAAAACCATTAATCTGTATTTACTGAGCTATCATTAGGTGTCTATGCTATTTAGGTCTCCTTAGAGATATTCCCCCCCCCCCCCCCCCCCCCCCCCCCCCCCCCCCCCCCCCCCCCCCCCCCCCCCCCCCCCCATATTCCCCCCCCCCCCCCCGCCCCCGACCTCCCCAGTGCTCCAAGCCTACTGCTAGCCAGCCCTTCCATCCTGACTCCTCCCTGCACTACTCTCTTCAATCTCACCAAGCCAGAGCACTAGCCCTCTGCTCAAATCTGGCTGTGGCCTCTGTACCCTATCACTTTGAGTTGCATGTCACTATTCTCTTCTCTTCCAGAGCCTATGTTGACCGGGCATTCTATTAACATCAGGTTTCCCTCTATTCTCTATTTCCCAGACTGCTGGGATCAATTCCTTGCCCCTCAGTGGCACCCCATCCTATCCCTGAATGCCAGCCTCAGAGCTAGCAAGAGTGACACAGTAAGAACTAAGCACTGCATTATGAAACAAAAAGAACCGTGAAAGGTATGTAACTTCTGCCCATTTCAGAAATGGGAACATTAAAGTTTAGAGAAATTGGGGCGCCTGGGTGGCTTAGTCGGTTGAGCGTCCGACTTTCGCTTGGGTCATGATCTCGCGGTTCGTGGGTTCGAGCCCCGCGTCAGGCTCTGTGCTGACTGCCGGCTCAGAGCCTGGAGCCTGCTTCAGTCTGTAACTCCTTCTCTCTCTGACCCTCCCCTGCTCATGCTGTCTCTCTCTCCTAGAAATAAATAAAACATTAAAAAAAAAATAAAGTTTAGAGAAATTAAGGAATTGCATAGGGTCACCTTGCCAGTACATGGTAGAGCTGAAAAATGATCTGTACCTTTCTACCGTAGAGACCACTATGGGCCTTATGGCTAAATTTCTTTATTCTTTCTGTGTTTGTGGCTCATAAGGTCCAATAGTTTTCTGTTGCTACTCTAACAAATTACCCACATTAATACAACACAAATTTATTATCCTGCAGTCCTGTATGTCCAATATGTGATGCTGGTCTCACTGGGCTCAATCAAGCTGTCCATATGATGCATTCCTTCTGGAGGTTTTAGAGCAACTGTGCCTCTTGCCATTTCAGCTTCTAGAGGCTGCATTGTATTCTCCGGTTTACAGGGCCACAACGGAAATAGCTGGTCGAGTCTTTGGACAGCCGCTCTTATTCTGCCTCCCTCTTGTACTTTTAAAGATTTCCTGTGATTACATTGGGCTTAAATGGATAATACAGGCTGACATTAAGGCCAGCCAATCAGCAACCTTAATTCCAGAATTCCCAGTGTAACCTAATTCCTCCTTACCACGTAAAACAATCTATTCAAAAGTTCCAGGGATTAGAATGTAGACCTCTTGGGGCCCATTACCCTGCCTATTATAGAGGGTGAGCATAGCTATCATTATAATGGTGTGGCAACCCCATTCCCCTCCCTCAACCCATTTCTCCATCCCCTATTCAATACCCACTTCTACACAGTAATCCTCTATTAGGTTCTGCTTTTTGATACATTTCATGTTTTGTTTCACAATCCACATGCTGTTTTCCTCATTCATTTGAATTTCCACACATGCCTGGCTCAATGAATAGGCTAAGTTGAACCAAAATGTATGTGATGGATAATAGTTTAAATATATTTCTCTTGCCACAAGACACTGACCTTTTAATTATTTCCCACTGTACCTTAATGCAAAAGGAGTAAGTTGAGTCATTTTGATTATAGGCCCTTTCAGGGGTTCTCTGAACATACTCTGGGGGCTGAAGTTTGAATAGGGCTCAAGTTTTAAGTCTGTCAATGTGCTCAGGGGCTGTATCAGTTAAGGTTCTTTGCTTTTGTTCCAAGTGACAGAAACAAGTGACATAGGTTTGTTTTTGTTTTTTTGCTGTGGCCAAGCTAAATAAAAATTTCTAGAATATAGTAGCTATGAACCAGAATTGGAAATAAAGCAAAAACAAAAGAAGAACAAACTACTGAAGGATCTTGTCAGGACAGTTTTATCAGGGTGTTAAGTCTTCCCCTGGAGGAGAATAACATAAGGAATGAAGAAAAATAGTCAACATCTCCAACTGGCCAAGCTTAGCTTCACGTCCACCATGTCCATAGGTCTATTATGGAAGTGAAAGCAGAAATCTGGTGAGGCGGCAACTAAGCACTAGGCATCCCTTAAGGGTCATTTGTGAGAGAGCAGAAATGCAAAAGTGTATCATTCTGGGTTCATCCAGAGAAGCAGAACCAAGAGGACATCTATCTTAAAAGGTTACAAAGCAATAGCTTATGCAGTCAAGAGCATTGGTTAGGCAAGTTCAAACTCCTCGGGCCATCAGGAAGGGCAGGATGAAATTCTCAGGCACAGTCTGGAGCTGCTGCTCAGAAGCACAATTTCTTCTTCCTAGAGAGGTTTCAACTCTATTGTTAAGGTCTTTCAACTGATTGAACTAGGCCCACCCAGATTACTGATGATAATCTCCTTAAAGTCAACTCATTATGGACTTTAATAACATCTATAAAATATATTCACAGCAACACCCAGATTAGAGTTTCATTAAATAACTAGGAACAGTTGGGCAACAAGATGACACATCAAAAGACCAATACACCTGAGTAGTAGAACCAAGTATCTGTTTATAGATCAGCAAACATTACCCACCAGGTAGGAGAAAGAAGTCACCTGCAGACAATCATGGGGGGATATTGAGAAGAGTACATGGATTTGACACAGCCCCAAAAAAATTCCCACTACAGAGGCTGGTGAGGAGATTGCAGAGAGTGAGTAAATAGCTTATGATAGCAAGTGGCAGGGCCAACTTGGATCTTCCTATCAAATCTTCTGTCATGTGGCCATCCCATGAGTCACTACATCTACAAGACTTTCTATAATCTTGACCTTTTTAAAAATATTTTTGAGAGACATAGAAAGATAATACACACACAGTTATGCATGAGAGGGGGAGGGGCAGAGAGAGAGAGACAGACAGACAGACAGGGAGAATTCCAAGCAGGCTCTGCACTGTCAGTGCTGCAGGGCTAAAACCCATGAGCACATGAGATCATGACCTGAGCCAAAATCAAGAATTGGCCACTTAACCAATTGAGGTACCCAGGTTCCCCTTATCAGTTTTAATTCCTGTAATACAGAGAAATTTTTACATGGCTAATAATTTGTATTATCAGGTACATGATGACTTTAGTTGTAAAAATTATGTTGAAAGTATAAATGCCTGTGGAAACCCTCAAATTAGAATATATTGGAAGTTTCCATTTCAGCCTATAGTCAAGTATTAACTTGAGCTGGAGTATCATCAGGGCGTATCAATCTTTCTATTAGCAGCATATCCACAGGGACAGAAAAATTCACCACAGTCAAGGAGTACTCCATGTTATCAGCACAAAACAAGTATGTGATGAAGAGATGATAAATTTCAAGTTTTCAAGAAGGAGGTCTGTCAAATAAATCGAGTTGACATCTAAATTCCTCCGGATTTCTGAAAGTGCGGAGGATAAAGTTGAACTAGAGCCTAACCTTTGTCTGTTTCATCATCTAAACTGTTGGGTTTTGCCTCCCCTACCATTCTTTTCGCAAGTTTGGATAAACTCTTCCTTTCTTGGTTGCCTATCATCTTTCCCACTTTCATCCCTGTATAAACACCATTTCTGCTGCATCTTCAAAAGCTTATCTCCTCTCCACAGCTGTCTGTTCAAAGTTGAGAGCCTGACACTGATTTAAACAGCTTGAATTACTCTGAAATAAATTCCTCAGGGCAGAGACCAATTTCTTACGCATTGTCAATAGCTGAATACAGCTTTGGTGCTTCATAAACACAGTATGAATATAAATAACAAAAAGTCTAAAAATAGGGTAGGCATTTCTGTACATCATACAATTAAAATCTGATGCTTTGGATTGAACTTTGGGCACACATACAGAAAAAAATTCTAAGGTAGATGCTCTCATCTACAATGTGGGAGACAGATTTGTAAACGGAAAATTATCAATGCTTTCAGCATTGTATGAATGCCCATGAAAACCATTCTTATTCTACTCTGCCTAGACTCTCTGTGGCAGGGAGTATTACTTGTTCACAATTACTCCTTTCTTCCATGGCCTCCCTGGAGGTAGAATCAACTTCCCAGCTTTATTGACTTTGGCCTCACCCATGTGGTTTGACTTGTGTAATGGAATATAATCAGACATGGCATGAACAGAGGTCTGAGATGTTCTTACAAGTTTTGCTTTGGCCTCTAGAATTAAATTTTACCCTAAGTTCAGAATGGAACTGTATCATGGTTCTAGAATGAGAACATTAAGTGGAATGTACCTGGACCAACCCACACCCTGAAGCTTAGTCCAGCTGACTCCATATAATCTCAGCCAAGCCCAGGCAAGCCGCAGCTGGACTTACAGACATGAGAAAAGGAAATAAATATTATAAACCACTGAAATAAAAGGGTACCCTTCTACATAGTTCAATCAAAGCAATGATCAAGTAATATATTACAAATCCTCAAATAATTTCCATTATAAGAATTTAAAAATTAGAAAATATTAATGTAACAAAGAGTATTTAACTAAGAGTTATACTTTCTTGGGATTCCCTAGTCCAGGATCATTCCAAAGATACAATCTCAGAAAAATTCCAAGTAATCCTTTATGAGGAGTCTGTAATTATTTTTTCAAGCATCTTTGCAGTAACACATCTTGGACATACACCAAGTAGTTCATGGTCTGCACACAGGTATGAATGAATAACCCTGAAGGAATCATAGTTATTCATTTTGGCAGCCTGTCTCCAAGATAACCTCACAATGGATGCCTCCTGGTGTTCATGCACTTGGTTAATCCCTTTCCACACTGAACATGAGCCAGGGAATGCAGCACAGGTGACGCTGAGTTGTCAAGCGATGATGTACGAAGCCCTGCCATTCTTCTTTGGTCTCTTGGACCACTCTTTCTTGGAGTCCTGAGTTGCTATGTAAGTAGTCTATCTTGCTGGAGAGACCATATGGAGAAAACCAGGAACTTCACGGAGAAGGAGCGAGACCAAGTTGACATTAGTCTTACTGTCCCTCTCAAGTCACCAGACAAGTGGGACCCCAAACAAATGAGGCTTTCTTGAACTATCCAAGACCATCTTAGCTATCAGTTATAAATGACCAAATGACACCAAGTGTTGCCATTCCCAGCCAAGCCCTGCCCAAATTCTTGCACAAAATTATGAATATAAATGATTTTTGTTTTAAATCTCTAGGCTTGGTGTAGTTTGTTGCACAGAATAAGTACCAGAACATTCATTTACATGGTTTCCCATAGTGACATAACTGGTTGAAATAACAAGCAACATTTACTATATGTCATTATATGTATGCTATGTACCATGTATCACTGTTTAATTTCTTCCACACATTTAAGTGAGTACCTAGGAATCACTGAACATCATTATTGCTGTTTAGGAAGTGAGAAAGCTTAGATATGGTGGTATTAAGTTGTGCAGTGTCAGATGGATGTTGAAGTGGTGGAATCAAGGTCTTATCTAGGCAATATCCCAGGTACGGATTTCTAACCACAGTAATTAAAAAGTTGGGGACAAACCCAGCAGTGCTTCTTTCACTTAGCCTGTCCAGAGTGACCGGGCAAGTAGTTAATAGGCCTTTGATCAACTTTACAATATTAGTTTTTTGCCAAGAAAAAGAAAGGAAATTAAATTGCACATATTAAAAACTAATTTAGACCAGTTGAAAATCTAGCCCACAGTCTTGGAGGTGTTGGAAGAGGGGCAAAAGGTCAAAAGAATATACACACAATAAAAAAAACCACTTTTCTCAACAAAGACAATTGCTACCTGACAATTCAGAGGCTGGGGGAGGGAGCCAAAATTAAGTAGAAATATAAAACAAACTACTTTTCCTTTCTAGGTGGACTTGTCACTAGGGCCTGATTAAGCTGGGTATAAAATTTCATTAAATTTTGACCAACAAGTAAGTAAAAGTTATTCTAGTAGGTTTTCTTCTACAGGAGGTCTTGTTGTCATTAGCAAGTGGCTTTGAATGGAAAGCCCCTGAATCAGAGGTCCATACCATTGTTGCCACCAAGCAGCCTCAAATCAGTAGAAGGGACCACTGTTTGAAGGTCATGATAGATCAATCAAAAGCACAGTTAAGAATGTCTTTAGTAGTGTCAAATCAAATTGAGGGGCAGTCTACAAGATAACTTCTATATTCCTCAAAAACATCAGGGTTATAAAAGCCAAAGACTCTTTTTTTAAAAATTTTTAATGTTTTCTTTATTTCTGAAAGAGAGAGAAAGAGAGAGAGAGAGATACAGTGTGAGCAGGGGAGGGTCAGAGAGAGAGGGAGACACAGAATCCAAAACAGTCTCCAGGCTCTGAGCTAGCTGTCAGCACAGAGCCTGATGCAGGGCTCAAACCCACAAACCATGAGATCATGACCTGAGCCATAGTTGGATGCTTAACTGATTGAACCACCCAGGCGCCCCTAAAAGCCCAAGACTTTTTAATTAGAATTGCCTAAAAAGCTAAAGACTGCAGAATTCTTCCAGATTAAGGTCAACTAAAGGACAACAAATTCAAGAACTAGAAAAAGCAAATTACTTTCCCCTTTTCGTCTAACATTAGTGGGACATTGGTGAAATTTGAATTATCTAGTATTATAGATAATATTGCATCAATTTTAATTTCCTGATTGTGATTGTACTGGGATAATTTCTAGGAGAAACATACTGAAGTATTTAGGAGTAAAAAGACATCCTGTCTGCTACTTTCTCTCAAATGGTTCAGGAGAAAGATCTTGAACTCACCTGGAATTTATTTTTGTATATAATCTAAGATTAGAATCTAATATTATTTCTTCCATATGCATAGGACATAGGGTCAACACAAACTAGTGATTTATTCTTTCCCACAAAGTTATTACCTTTGTCATATATATAACTAAATTTTTAGAATTTTTGTAGTTCCATGCATTTATTTTCCATTCCTATGTCAATATCAATGATGAGACTTTATGGTATGCTTTAATATCTTGGAAGTCAAGGTCCATATCACTTTCCCATGTATCTTTTCACATACATAAAATATATGTTTGTATGTATATATATATGTATATCCATATACATGAAATATATGTGTATATATGTATGTATACATATACACATCGATGTGTTTATATACATATATATGCAGGTTTGTGTCCTTATATGTGTGTGCATATTCTGTACATACGTGTATATACATATAGTGTATATATATGAAATGAATGTGCGTGTACCACTGTACTTGGGCATTTCCCTAAAATACCCTTGTTGTAATGTAATTTCAAATGCACTTAATTTATGTATTCATCTGAGAGAATTAGGAATTATAGTATTCTCTTTTTATCATCCAAGAAAATAGTTGGTCATTTAGCTCGATTTATATCCTCACATTAGTTTTTATGATTTTTTTTTCATGGAAATCCTTTGTGTTTCCTATTAAATTCATTCCTAATATGGTATGATTTATCATCATAAAGAATATCCCAAGACCATTTCTAAATGCTAATTGCTAGGATAGAGAAAATGGACTTACGGTCACTTACCAACCAATATATTTGTTCTGGTCATTTTATACTATTTGGTTTTCTAAAAATGCAATCAAATCTTAGCAAATGATCTAATGTTATACCAATCAAATCTCGGCAAAAACATTACTTTTTCTTTTTCAGTGTTTCTATCAAATCATTTGTCTTACTTCATTTTCTTGAATCTCTAATATGGAGTTAAACACATCTCATTATCTAAGCCTGACTTTAATTATTTTAATGTTCTATTTAATTGTTTTAACATTAGGACAATATTTGCCATTGATTCTTGGTAAATAGATTTTCATTACATTTGGTTTCCTTCTAATACTCTTTCAATTAATTTTAATAGAAATTGCTGTTGGATATCAAATATTTGTTCAGCAGCTTTTGATATGATTTTGTATTAATAGGATTATGATGGTAACTTCCCTAAAATCAGAAACCACTATATTCCTACATTAATACTACCTGGAGATGATACTTGAAAATTTTCATCTATTACTAGATTCTATACACTGATATATTATTCAGAAGATTTACCTTTATGTTTGTGAGTATAGGCATAAATTTTTTTCTTTAGACTCATTTCTTTATCAGGTTTCACTACTAATATGATGCTCTCTTCACATCTATCATTTTATACTAGGGGATTACCTTAAAATTGCAACAAGCCATTTTAATGATTAGGTGCAACTTATCTTTGAAATCTGTCAAGATTAGTGTTTTGCTTTCCCCCCCCCCCACTGCTTCAACTCACCTTCTCTCACTTTTCATCAATTATTTAGTCGTCTCTTTTTCCTTGGGTTAATTTGGCAATTTACAATTTTCAGGGAAGGGTCATTTTTGTCTACTTTCTCAAAATTGCTACTCAAACTTTCTTTGTAGTTCACTCTTAAGATTTTTCCAATTGCTCTATAATTGTTGTTCCTTTCTGTTCCATGTTTCTCTGTTTTTGCTTTCTTACTTGTTCCTGTAGGTTTCTAATTGGTTTGACTAGTTTGTCACTTCAAGAAATTCAGCAATGATACTTATCCGTCCCTGTATTGTGGTTTTCCGGCATACTTTGTCACCTTTATTAATTCCCTCTCCCTGATTTAAAATGGGTATTAAGTTAAATTTCTTTAATTTTCATCTTCTTTAAAGATATTCAAGGCCATTTTCATTTGCTGGGAGTACAATTTTGGCTGTGTGATATGTTTCCAGTATACATTGCTCTCTATACACTATACACTTTTCTTTTGATTCCCAATTTCAGCCAATTGTTGTGTAGAAAAACATTTTTATTTGCTACACTTTTAATATTGGGGATTATGTTCATTTCATTTATTCTTAATTTTTAATAATTTTCACTTTCCAACATTCATTATATTGTGATCAGAAAAGGTAGCCCATAAAATACATATTTCGTATACAAAATTTCTTTGGGCCAAGTAGAAGATCAATTTTTATAAATGTTTTATGAATATGTACAAGGGAATATATTCTTTGGAAAGATGCAATTAATAAAGGGAGGTCTTTCACATTTATTTTTCTATGCTATTACTTTTTTGTGTCTAAGATATGCACAATTCAGAAAGGTATGTTCAAGTAACCATATGTTTATGGTTATTAACCCTATATTATATATCTATTTTTTTCCTCACATCAAGGTTTTTTTAAATCTGTACTGAAAGCTCTTCAGTTGTTCAAAGCATGCTTCTTCCTGGCTGCTACAGGTCTTTCATAAACTATGCCTTTAATTGTTGTCCCTCATGATCTTTACGGTGTTTTTAATACATTCTACATTGTCTAATATTCCTTTTTGCCTTCTATGCTTTCATTTTTCTTCCTATTTTCTTCATATTGCTACTTTAAACCATATGTGTTTTTCTTATAAAAAGCAGTTTACTCTAAGTTAGTTTGACACTTATGACACAATCCAGCTTTCATATTTAATGGAGTAACTGACATAAAATGAAAATAAAAGGAGGAATACAATTCGGTATGTATTAATTTTAGGTCTTTTTCTAGTTTGTTGCTATTTGCTCTTTTCCAATGTTTGTTCGAAAATTTTACTAATTTTTTCCAATTCTTTAATAATTATCTTTTATTACCAATTATAACTTTATTTCCAATTTTTTAATAATTATCTCTTATCAGAAACCCATTTTCTACATTTTAAGTAAAAACCAAAAACCATTCCCCCCAATAAAATGCTCTATTATCATTTTCTACTTTTCCATATTACCCATTTAGCATAAATACATTTCTCTCCCTGATTGCCTCCATAAAATTTGAGCAAGAATTTTAATGATTATACTTTATCTTTTCCTCTCACTTCAAATCCAAGGATTTATTAACAATTCATCATTTTAGTTCTATCATCCATTTACTTCTAAATGCAATCAAGCACACATTCTGATTCGTTATTCACAATTTGCACTGTATTTCTCATTTCCCTGGATGTAGTATGCATTTCTCCTTTGTTTGTCCACTTAGAATCTCTTCTAGACGTTTGTGTTTTTCCAAGGGAAATTTCTTTTTTTAAAGTTTATTTCTTTGGTTTTGAGAAAGAGTGAGTGAGCTCACAGGCAAGAGGCAGAGAGGGAGAGAAAGAATCCCAAGCAAGTTCTGCACTATCAGCACAGGGCCTGATTCAGGGCTCAATTGCACAAACCATGAGATCATGACCTGAGTGGAAGTCTACAGTCAAAAGTAGGATACTTAACTGACTGAGCCATCATTATCCCAACTGAATTTTTCTACATCATAAATAAACTTTTGGCCTTCCAGACCAATTACAGTTTCAGAGGGTAAGAAATTCTCAGGTTGAAGTTCTATACCTTCTGTCTCTAGGAGCCATACTACTGTTTTCTAGAGTCCAGCATTACAGATTATAAATAAGGGAAATAATTCAGACTGTTACTCTCTGTGTAACTTGAGTTTTTCCCCAACAGTATGTTCATCAGAATTCTTTATCCTTCAAGTTCAGGAATTTTCCACATATACAGTAAAACCTTGGTTAGGGAGCATAATTCGTTCTAGAAACATGCTTGTAATCAAAAGCACTTGTACATCAAAAGGAATTTCCCCATAATGAAATAATGAAAACTCAGATCATTTGTTCCACAACCCTAAGATATTCATATAAAAATGAATACTATAGTATCAATAAAATACAAAATATGAAGAAAAATAAATTAACCTGTACTTCCCTTTGAAAACCTTCATGGCTGGTGTGAGGGAGACAAGAGAGGAGGGTTATTATGTAGGACAACTTTCACTATCACCAGTGGAATCACTGCTATCTATTGGCTCAATGGAATGTTTTTTTTCTCATCCAACTTTAACAAGGAACCTACCCAATGACTCTTGCTTTTGCCTCCTTTTGAAGATTTTGTGGAAATGTGGCATTGCCTTGTCATTAAACAGATTCATCACTCACACTGCCACGGCCCTATTGGGGTGGTGTTTTTCTAAGAAATTTTGCACCATTTCCTACATTTTACATATCTCTGTAGCCCCATTGGAAGTGAGGGTTTCCTCCACCTTCTTCTCCTCCTCTGTAGACAAGATGCAGATAAAGACTTCTTATAAAATCTTGCAATTTCAGCCATTCGCATACCCTATATGTACTTCTCAGTGATTTCCTTCTTCCACCATAATCATCTCCTGCTTCTTACCACCTTTCCTTTCAAACTTTTTCTGCACTGGGGGCAGTGGGCATTGTAAATGCTCGCACGGATGTTGACTATGGTACAGTATTAATAAACTCTTGTCATATAGTGTATTTAATGTAACTGGCAATAAGGCAGCAAAGGAGAGGGGGTGTATCTGCAGTCAGCCTGACCTCAAATGAGGCAAAGCATTCCTAAGCTAACTCTTGTACGGAAAAGCAAAGGACGGTCTGTAGGTGCTTTGAAGTGACAAAAAAAATACATTAGTGCCAGTTGTGGGCACCTCCCAATGTTGTGAAAAACCATGGACTTCTGCCAAATACTGTGGCCTGAGACCGAGCATCCCAGCATGGGCGATGATCACTCACAATCCCACAGTGAGAGAGAGAGAAGAACCATTGGCTCAGGTGTGATCAGGTGATGTACAGCATCCCGTACTACTATTTCAAGACATCACTCATTTATCAAGTTAAAATTTATTAGAAATGTTTGCTCATCTTGCAGAACACTCACGGAACAAGTTACTTGCAATCCAAGGTTTTACTGTGCTTGTGCATATTTTTCTTACCAATATTCCCTTGACATCAATATGCTCTTTCATTGTGTGATTCAGATCTTTCAGAGAAATCTCCTTAAATTTTATGTACATTTAGAAGATCCAAGCTCTGTCACCCATGTCTCATGTTTTCATCCTAACTTCTCTTCGTTTTTGTTTTGCACTGTAAGATATTTATCCCAATTGATTTCCTAGATTACAAATGAGGGTATTACAAATACCCTCAACTCTGACCTTCCTCTCTTTCAATTAAACCAAGAACTTGGGCAAAGAAATTGTTTCCAACACCACAAAACTTGTATTTGCTGTGAATGCTTATTATGTATTTCAAGTTGGCATTTGTCTCCTCTAGTCTGGATGTCCATCTGGTTTGTCCTGGCTGACCTTCATCTTTCTACCTTCTGGGAACCTTTATTTTTCCATGGAGTCTAAGGAGTACTCTAAGCCTTGTAAACAGTAGACAGCTAAGTGTTCTCAGAGACTCATGGAGGAACACTTTACTTGGTACCTGGCCTGCATTCCCTCTCTCAACGTCAGAGGCATAGAGGACTCCATCCATCCAGTCAATTCTCTGGCCTCCTGAGCACTGCAGAGACCCGCCACATGCACACTGCTAATGCTGACCGCCTGTCAAGAATGTACATGTGAGGTCCATGGTTCTCCCAAAATCTCACATTTCTGATCCTGACTGCAGTTTCCTCTGATACAGGTCTTCAGAGCAAGACCAATGAAGTTGAAAACAAAAAAACTTCTCTACTTCTCTGATCTTCCATAACTCCCACAGGATCAAAGTGCTGCCTGCAGCCCCCGTGGTCACTGGGCTCACATGAGACAGGTTAGAAGTAGGATTGAAAAAAAGGAGTCATCTTCCAAGAACACCCCCCTTTATTTTCCCATTTTATCTTGTTTGATCCTTACAACACTATTAAGGTTGAAACCCAGAAATGACCAGCACAATACTATTTTCCTTTTTAAAAAATGTGTTCAACAGAGATAATAACAAAACTTAGTTCAGCACTGAAGTATGCATACTCACATTCCAATAGAAACATACTACAACCAGTGATTATATCCCTGCCTTTTTTCGAAACCATAATCTCCAATGGGAAAAAAAAAACTGAGGTGCAAGTAAGTAAGTGAAGAATAGGATAGTTTGGAACTGTAGGTTCAATACCATTAAGATATGCTCTCCTGGCAGGATTGTACCAGCTGGTCACAGTTAACTTCACTTGGTATCTGGCACCCAGTAAAGCTGGCCGTTCATACACAGGCACATTGGGCACCCTCTGGCGAGAAGATAATCAAGGCAGGTACTGATAAAGATTCTTTCCTCTGGATGTTAAGAAGTGGATGTATATCCTCTTCCAAACTCCCAGCACCATCTAATAAACCTTCGATCAACACAATGTACAGAAAAACATGTGTTGATTTTCTATTCATTTTCTTTTCAGTTAAGGTCTACATGTAAAAATCTGAACGTAAAAGTAACTCACACATTCTCCCCTATCAAGTAATTAACAGAAACTACTTCCTCTGACACAATAAAACCTCAGCAATTTTTGCTGTGCTCTAAGGCCTGGACAATTGTGGGAACAATACTAGACATCCTTTTCAATGGTCACTTGAATGGTGTAAAACTCTTGGTGACCTTGCAAGTTTCTTTTGCTCTCTTTTCCTGAACTCCAGCTCAGAGTTATAGCTCTGAGAACTGACAATGCATGCAGTTCTAACTTTAATGCTGGCAACAGTGGATAAGGGAATGTCTCTTAGCAATTTATATTCTAAAACCCTCTCCCTCCAAATTTGTTCTCATAGGAAACCTCCTTTACTAGTTTATGGGTTGACGCAGTCCTGCAGAAAACACATCTTTCAGGTTTATGAGCAGAATATTACAAACTGCTGCCTTCACCAAGTACCCCACTCACTTTTGTAACTTTTTATCTCATCAAAAAAGAAAACTTAAGATCAACTGCCATCTCAGACTTTCTTACAACAGATTCAGGGTGCAAAAGTGTTTCTTTTTTCATGGAATTCTGTGCTGCAAGCAATCATCCATCATTTTCTTTGACATGTTTCCTCTTGCATTCTCTTTAAAGTATTGGATATAGAGTCACAGACTTGGCTCAAGAAAATCCAAATTTTCCTTTTTCTATTTAAATTCTCTAAACTCTAAGTTTTTATAATCATTTCTATGCCCTGAGTGATCAGGCCTACACAGAGCTCAACTCAGTGTCTGATATATAGCAGGTATTCAGTAAATGGTGTGTTTTTATAAGAGAAGCCTCTGATCCCAGTGTCTCCTGGAGTAAAGTATGTGTATGTCTTCAAAGAGAGGGGGAGGGGAAAAGCTTAATGAAAATGAGGCTGAAATCCATGAAAACTGGTTCTATTGTGGTGTAGATTTTCCCAGCATTCTTTGTACCACCACTCAGGAGAGCAATACAGAAAGAGGGTAAATGCCTTTGGGATATATAAAAAATAACTTGTCTATTTTCTGTGCAGACAACTTCTTTCTGCCAGATTGAACTGGTTTGTAATTACGTAGCATCAAGAGCTATCAAGCAATCTTTCTTCTGAGCCAGTCACGGCATGAAATATTCCTTCCTGAGGTAGGCCTGGTGTCTCAACCCATCGCCTATAACCCCAACAGAAACCCTCACAAAGACATTCCTCCACATCTGACAACAACTTTCCTCCCTCACTCCCATTAAAGACCAATAAGCAGTGGAAAATCCTGACGACAGTAAGAATGTTCCTCTAGCACTTTAAACCTTTACCACGAATTTGAGGCCTGGCACATAGAACTCACCAGTAACAGTTCATTGGATGAATGGGTGGATAGAAAGATAAGTGGATGGATATATGGATGGCCTCAAAGTGTTTAGTATCAATGAGATAGCAAAGATATCTCTCAGGACCACCTCCCTAGTGGCCGTACTCTCCTGCATTGTCCTGTATTTTTATCAGTGTTAAGAACCCACCAAATCTTAACTTCAGTGAAAACAAACTCAATTATAGAGTATCATATAATGTGAACACCACAGGAACAAATAGTCCAGGGAAGAGAAATATGATACTAAATACTAAGAAGGATATCACCACCACCACCACTATTATTAATACAACGTGCAACTAAAAATTACAAACTTAATATGGGACAGTCACTTTCTTAATTCCTTTACTTAGGAAAACACTTTATTTTATACTTCCCTATTTCCTCTTCTTACAGTTGAAAAAGTAGAAGGCTAGAGACAAATCAATTGCCCAAAGTACCCTGCAAGAAAGTATGGCATCTGAGCCTAAATCAGTCTAAATGCTCATACTCACGTCCATTTTATACATGTCACAGTTTATCAATCCACAACTTGATGCTCTGACAGCCTTCCCTAAAGATAAGCAATAGGACCTATATTTGTTAGTAATAGCTAACCTAAATTTTTCTTCTGTTTCTACTGGCAATTAGCTCGAAGCCAAGACCGAGCTTCTGAGACTAGATATGCCCCTATAAAATAGCAAAAATTGCTACCTCATCTCCAAAGCTCCCTCTGCCTTGAACATGCTACGATTCCATGTCATCAAGGATCCATGTGGTAAGTCTACATTAAGGAATCATGATGTCCAATACAATTTTGACCATAAACAAGGAGAAGTATGAAAAATAAAAAAGCTTGCTTTCTTAGGAAATGGGAACCCTATATATGAGGTATTGTACATGTATTTTCTAGGTTTTTAACTATCCTGTTGAGCTTTGTATATGAGCTAGAAAACTAATCTACAATGGAAAAATATAACACTTATGAAGTTCAATATGGTAGCCACACCATTAAAATCAGATACCAGTTTGTCATCCTGCTGGGGCACATGATGATCAAAGAAGGAACAAAGATTTCCAGGAAGAATTACCAAAAGCCCTCAGTAACAGACTCAAGTCATAATCTGATCAACTGTAACAATTGCAACTCTTTAGAGACTATGTGTATTCATTCAAAGGAGCCACTATGCTACATCATTTACTGTCAAGAACTGTTGACAATATTTAAAGAAAAAGGATGAGAGAAATGATAAACAAAGGGAGGAAGGAAGGGGAAGAGGAAGGAAGAATATGAGGAGGGGGATAAGGAGGATAAATCAAGGAGAAGAAGAAGGAAGAAAGAGAAGGGAGGGAAGAGAGGAAAGAAGAGGGGAAGGAGTAGAGGGTAAAGGAGAAAGAACTTTTGGTCACAGATATAAAATTCACAACTTTCTTCAGCATCAGGTGTTCTTTCATGCAGATTAGTCCTAGATCTAAGATATATTCTTACATATACCTCAAAGTACCAACAGAGAAAGCTACACTATTTATCACTTAGAGAAAAGGAAAAAAATTGAGATATGCATATATAAACATTCACGTAATGGATATTTGACACGAAAAGGACTTCCAGAACTACATTCTGAGCTGTCATCACTATGAAATTATCCATCATCTGTGAGGTAATGGAAAAAGGCAGAGATTGTCCAAATTCCCCATTTCAGATCTTTTCTTCAGATGTCAGCTTTGTAACCTAGGACTTCCCCGTAACTGTAAATTAAGACATGTGTCAGCAACATCCAAAACAAATGTGAAATATCTGTTTGAGGTGTCTCTTCCCATTTCCACTAAAGAATGTAGAAGTCCTTTCTCTGTGTGTCTCACTGCTTCAATAAGACATGGGAAGAATCCCTTGTGGGGCGGGGGGGGGGGGGGGGGGGAACTAGCAACAGTGTCATTATTTATTTAGGAATGAACACATTCATTTTCTTTTATGGGACTGATGCCAGTAGGGGTTAGCTCAAAATGGATAAGAGCTAAGTTCTGAGAGCAAGAGGCAGAAACACAGCAAGAAGTCAATTTGGGACCTTAAATATTTAAAGGCATATGGATTGAATACACTACAAGGTGTTTTCAACCCTAAATACATATCTATAGGAAGCAAGTGTATCCAAGCATACTCATCTGCTTTTCTTTCCCTGATGAGTCATTTTTATCTGATCAGCTAAGTAAACTCATATTTATCCATTCAGCAGCCATAATTTGGGAATTTGCAACACCGTTCAAAGACACAGGTGTGATAAATCAAACCTAGATTTTCTCCTAAAGAATTCAAATACAAGGGAGGGAGAGAGTTTAGCTATCCACATATGTAGAATAGTAAGAGTGCTTATATCAGACTAATAGGTACTATTATTTTCACCACTGTAAAGATGAGAAAATGGATAGTAAGAGAAAGTTAACTGTTCCTGAGTTTACATTTCTAGAAAAGACCCAGGCTATCAATTTTATCTTTTAACCCCCACTTTAACTGCTCTGCTATAATATATCAGTATACATGATCTCTATGGTCATAAAACAGTCAAGTATTATGTGAGCTTAAATTTTTTAAGTCAATTTATTTTGAGAAAGATGGAGACAACCTGGGGGGGGGGATGGAGGGGAGGAAGAGACAAAGAGGGAAAAAGAGAATCTTAAGCAAGCTCTAGGCTGCCAGCACAGAGAGCAGGGCAGGGTTTGAACTCACAAAACTTTGAGATCATGACTTGAGCCAAAACCAAAAGTTGGATGCTTAACTGACTGAGCCACCCAGGGGTCCATTTTGAGTTCAGATACAAGAGAATTCTGAATCTGGACAGATCACAAAAGATTTCATGGAAGAATAGCATTTAGACATATAATGTTTGATTCCTTGATGGAAGAGTTCTAGGAAATCTTTCCAGGGCAGATAATTCTATCTACCTGTTTTATCTAGAAATAGTCTGCCAGTACAGGAATTTCCATCATTTTCTCCCCAGGGTACATATCAGAACCTCTGTATTTGTATGTTCTATATTTGTATGTTCTCTTAGAAACTGGGGACTCATGGCTTCCCATCTTCTCTCCTCCTCTGCCAACATCCCTACATGGGGATTGCATCTTATTGTGAGTCATTGGTATAGTGGAAATGTCTAAGGGTGCCAGGCTCAAGAGGAGGAACACCCTGCTATCACAGTGATACGCAGAATGGAGCACAGTAGGGAGATATGTGAGGCTGAAAACAACATGTCAGAGGGGCAGGTCAAGGACAGTGACAGGAGACTTCATAGCTATGAAGTGCCCAGGAGCAGTGCCAAATACATAGTAACTAGTTAGTCACCCCATTATCTGCCAGCACGTGTTCCTCACGACATGGTAGCAAAAGCAGATTCGAATACAGTAAAGTAACTTTATGAGGCTCACACAGAAAGTGAAAGGATTTGACCAAGACTGGCATGATCCCAACAATCAAGGCTTGTACTTCACCCAAAACAGGGCCTCCATCAAGTCTCATGGGGAAGGGAAAAAGCAAACACATGTCCTCTGTTGTCAAGAATGTGTCCATATTACTTGATGAATGACTTGGTTTAATTCCTTTGTCAAATTTCCTACTCATTCCAGCTTTAGATCAGGCGTAGAATAATAATGAAAATTAAAATAAAGACCAAAGGTCAAGTAAGCAGTAGATACCTAGAAAAAATAAGGAGAAATGAAAATAGGGTCAGTGGGAGAAACACTTAGTAGCAAAGGCTGAGGGCTAACCGGAGAAAACTGTATATCCTTCTGCACTTCATCATTTAAGAACAGTCCAATCAGGAAAGAACTGTGAGTGCAATAGAATATGAAGTTTAGTCGAGGTGTTGGACCTCAAACAAGTGTTGCAGGATCTGGAGAAGGAAATTCCAAAGAAACGAGAAAATCCCTCCCCTGCCATGATACTGATGAACAGGTTTCTGTTTTCAGAGAAACCTGGAAGCCTGTAATGAATAGGGCAGGTTCTTTTCCAAGTGTCAGTTTTCTGGGAGTTCACAGTGGGCCAAGGTCAAGGTTGTTCAAAAAAGGGCTGGATACTCAGGGAGATGAACTGGAACCCACCTACACCTCTCTCCATCTATAACCACCAAAGTTCTTCAGAGTTTGATGGATGATATTTTATTTTTGCCTCCCAAAATTACATGCCACCTCGAGCCTGATATCATCCTCGGATAGGATTGTGGGAAATGTAGTTCTTACTAAAGCTACACTGACAGCAGAAAAGATGTTATCACAGTATGGCCTATAGGCTCAGTCAAGCCCACCTCCTGTTTTCCTAAGTAAAATCTACTGGGACATAGTCATTCTCCCTCATTCACAAGTTTCCTCTGGCTTCTTTTGATCTCCAATTGCAGAGGTGATTGCCTGCAAAGAGACTCTAAAGCCCAAAATGTCTTACTCTCTGGTCCTTAATGACCAACTTTGTTGACCCCACAAAAATCAATCCAGAAGGAGAAACTTGATCATCATCATTTATCCAGTGATATACTTTCCTGCTAAATAGTAAACTAGGAACTCCTTATGGGCAAGGAGTGTGTCAGTCGTGTTCCCATTGTATGTCTAGCTTTTAAGTCTAGAGCTTGGATCATGGGACACTCAATAAAGGTTCCTGAGACAACTCAGCTGAGGCCTCCATTTGACTTGGATCAGACTTGAGGTGTTAGAAACCTGAACAGGATCCTCCTTGGGGCAGGAGGAATTCTGTAGGTCTATGCAGATGGACAATATGGGGGAACTCTTCCCAGAAAGAAGGGCTCCACTAGGAAAGAGGGCTCAGGGGTGGGACTCCAGCCCTTTACTGGGGGCAACAGGTGGTTTCAAAATAGGACTCCAAATGCTAGATCCAGATGCAACAATTCCCATGGCAGAAACTCTAGCTGAGAGGAGGAAAGCAGGGGTCACAAGAGAACAGACCCAGGTCAGGGCCCAGCGAGCAGCAGCACAGCCTTGGCAATCCCTTAGGGTGAAACTACAGCTTCACTGCTCCTACATGTGCAAGCTGTGGCAGTTGCTTCACCTCTCTGGGCCTGTTTTTGCTCTAAAAAACTGAAATCATACTTCTCTCCTAGGGCTGTTTTGAAAATAACCTGAGATAATGTTTCCTATAGAATCAGAGTAAGTTAAGACCGTAGGCTCTCAATAAAGGATCACTCACTAACTTGTTCATTTCCTTAAATAGTTATCGAACACCCATGTTGTGCCCAGGCACTGAACTGAGTGCTGGGAATACAATTTATATTCACTCCCTGTTCTCATGAGGCTTTCTAAAGGGAAGAAACCAAAAATAAACACACAAACAAGTGAACATTTGGTATTTTGGAAAGTTGTAAGTGCCCTAGAGGAAAATGAAACCAGGTTAAAGATTTAGGGAGTGCGTCTGTGCGAGTGTATGAGCACAGAGGGGTTGTTCTTTCATCTAAGGTAGGTGGGAAAGGTATCAGTGAGAAGAGATACGTGACTGGAGACACAAAGACAACATCCATGTACAGAGATAAAGTCTCAGCAGAGCAACTAGCACATGCAAATGACATGAAATCAACTTGTTTTGTAAGTTCAATAAAGAGTTCTGTATTTTTAAATGTTGGTGGTAGGTCCTGGCTTTGAGATAGACATACTTTATATACTTGCCTCAAGTTAGAATTAGGTCTCAATTTCGGAGAGAGGATGAGGGGATGTTGGTGAAATAATTGCAAGCTTGGGCAGACAGCAATGCCAAATATGCTAAAACTAGAATTTATATGCTTGGAATTTCTAAAATGTAAATTGTGGATTTACCTGAAATATCAACCCCAACTACTTTATCACTCTTGTTAAAAAAATTGAGTGCTCACAATATATCAAGTAATTTCCAGCTCAAAGTCAGGAGAAGGGTGTTCTAAGCTTCAGATCCATGGATATTTCCAAGTAACGAAATGCTCATTTTCCATTAAAATATAATTATCAATTTTCCTACAATCTCTAAAGACTAGTTCATCTAAGTTTGTCTCACCTGTGTATATTCTGCGGTGAGGAAAACCTCTAACAATTTTTTTCTCAACTTTGGCCCCAGAACACTGCCACTTGACTGTTCTACTGATGCTTTCAGATTCTTCTGAGACAGACAAAATATGCATCCTGGCAGTTGGATAGGCGTTTACGGCCACCTCTACTTTCATGATCCATTACATTGTATCACTTGCAGTCAAGACTGTACCACAGAAACTGTCCAGCAACGCTCGAGTCCTATCCTTGGAGAGCTCTAAAAGAAAAGATTCTAGAATCTTTTGACATTCTAGTACCAGGTGGTCAATGGTATTTCCAACAGCTCTGACCTACCATTGTAAAGCACAATGAACTACAAATGGCCTTTGGTCCCTTTGAACTCCAAAGGAAACAAAGTAATACCCTCAAAACAGTACAATGTAACGTTTTAAAGGATTTGTCATTGCCATCCTACTCTAACTCAGTCACACTAAATTGGATGTATTCAATAAATACCAAGCATCTAATATAAACTAGGCTCTATTTTAAGTGTTTTAATATATTAACTTAATTATAATATTTATATTATATATAATTATATTATGATAAATTATAAATTTAATTGTAAGATAAATCTAATTAAAATTATAATATTAACTTAGTCCTTACAACATTCATTTCACAGATGAGGAAACTGACACAAAGAAAGGCTAGGTACGTGCTCAAGCTCATCTAGCCAGGAAATATCTGAACTAGAACCTGAACTCAAGAAGCCTGGCTGGCTCTTCAGGTCAATCACTTGGTCACTATTCTTTGTATTAATTCTTACGGCTTCAGTTGTTAAAGTTTGAGAGGGTGGTATCTAGAGGGGGGAAAAAAATAGAAGGGGAATGGGAGGAAAGGATGTTAACATAAGCATTTTTTCTAGTTGTACAAAATCATATTTATTCATGGCAGAAATTTCCAATTATAGAAAAAATACATGTTGCTAATCTGAGTTGCTATTAATATTTGATTGTATAATCATTCTTTTTCCCTCCTATCTATAAACAAATAGTTTCAGAGGGGAGGAACCACACTGCCTTTGTCTATTTTATAATGCATGTGGGACATTTATAGCATCACTGAACATTCTTTAAACATATCCAGGGATAGCTTCAATTTATAAGGATATGACATAATTTATTCTACTGCCAAATATTTAGGTAGTGTCTCTATTTTATTTCTTCCAATTATCAATACCGTCACAGTAAATGTTGGATTCCATCTCTGCTTACTTCTTCAAAATATTTCTAGGAATGAAATTACTGGGTTAAAGGATACACAAATTTGTGAGGCTTTTTATAAACTCTTTAAGAAAATGCCCTCTGGAAAGGCTGTAGCAGTTTAGAGAACAAAGGTAATTATTTTCTCCTGTTCAAAGCTGATCTTTAGGGGAGTCCTATCCCACCTAAGATCTCTAAAGACAGATAGCTATAGGAAACATACCTCCCCACAATTCTCTTTTCAACACCTCCTCTCTAGAGTGATTCACACTATTTATCATTTTAAGGTAGCAAACTGCTAAAGCAGAATACAGCAGGAGGTGGAGGGAAAGAGAAAAAGACTAACTTGTTCTGATGAGCCATCTCCACTTTATGAAAAAACTTGCATTCATTCATTTGGGGTTCTCAACAAAATGTCTACAGGATCCAGGCAAAGAAAGCAGATCAGCAAGGCTGACTTGGGGTAAAGAAAAAGGAGAACAAGAGAGAAAACAACCTTCGAGAGGAACTTTTTCCCTTCAAAACGCGGATCTTGCACAGTACCTGCTGATCACGGTCATGTGCGAGGCAGCTCCAGAATGGCCGATTCTTCAACAAACGTTGAGAATCTGGGATGTTTGTGTGTGCCATCTTCCAATTTCAAATATTTACAACCCATTTGCTTTTGAAAGATGTCGCATCAGGTTATTGTTTCCAATTTCACTGTTAAGAGTTTATTCTGTGTTACTATGTACGTCCTTAGTTTTCTAGCACAATCTCCAACATAGCCAAGGGAATGCCTCAGAGGAGCAACTTTCATAACCAACCCTCTGCCTAGGGAGCAACTGGCACAGGTAGTTGAGAGGCATGACCACCCGTCTTCCTCCCAGGTGCTGACTATTAAGATGAAACAGGCTATAAAGAGGGTGGCAGACTCGACGGAGGGAGAAGAGAAATTGACTTAAAAGGAATCAGTCACCACCTACAGGTTTATGAATGACTGCCACTTTGAACCTATCTAGTTAGAGCTGAAACTTCCTCTGAAGACGACCCGTATTATCTGTGACATGCTGCTGCTGGCTTATCCGTGACAGTCACTGGAAACAGCCTCACCATGATCTATTTTAATAGGTCTCTTGACCTATTTTTATATTCCAGCATTGAAAAGTTAGACTGCGAACTTAAAGAGCCTGGGCATGTTATTTTCCAATAAAATATATGTAAGTATCTTTCTATCCCAGTTTCCTTTTTATGGAATCGTTTCCATTGTGCAGAGGTACTGATTGATCTGCAGCAACTTGAGAGATAGAAAAAGGCTTTAATGCATTGTCACCCAGAGGTGATCCTTAGCTTCTGTCAGCTTGGAAATCACTTACATTCACTGTGCGTGCATGGTCTCTGATCTTAGTTGTTTTTTTCCCTTTTGTGGGAATACTACCATGTTGGTTATAAAAAAAACAAACAGAACACTGAACAAAGCTCCTGGTATTAGTCCTCAGGACAAAGTGAGCATATCTACCTGGACTGTTTGCCATAGGAGCACTTTCCTTAGCACCCTTCCAGATTATCATTCACTCCACTTACACCTCCACTACAAAAAAAAAAAATAACTCAAAACAACAACAACAACAAAAAACACCTTAAGATACTGAGCTGGGGGCACCTGGGTGGCTCAGTTGCTTGAGTGTCCGACTTTGGCTCAGGTCATGATCTCCTGTTTCAGGAGTTCGAGCCCCGCATACCCAAACTGTCTTGCTTCCCCAAAAAAAAAAAAAAAAAAATCAAGAGTAGTAGGGTTTTTACCCTCCTAATTACTACCTTACCTCACTTACATTTATCTAGCCTTGCCTAAAAGCCTCACAATCTTGACTGAGGCAAGAGTAAAATTGACCTAATATAACAAAATTTAAACGGAAAGCTAATCAAAATGGAAAGCTACTGAAATCGAATTTTCTCAAATCGGTACCTTTAAACATAATGATTTGACTCCTTGAAAAGGCTAGAGTTTATACTTTAATTCTTTGCTAATAAAAAAAAAATCAAGTAAATGAAAAATCCAAGCCTTCCTTGAGGTTTTAACCATACTTTGCAGAGGCATACATTTTTTTTAAATGTATACAGTTCTTTATATTTTTTTTATTTTATATTTTATTTTATTTTATTTTACAAATAGTTTATTGTCAAATTAGTTTCCACATAACACTCAGTGCTCATCCCCACAAGTGCCCTCCTCCATGCCCATCGCCCCCTCCCCACTCCCACATCCATCAGTCCTCAGTTTTTGTCAGCATTCAAGAGTCTCTCATGGTTTGAGAGGCATACATTTTTATAACATGTTCCAGCCCCAGTGGGAAATCCCTAAGTAATGGCAACAGGTAAAAAAGGACTCCTTCAACAAAACCATGACACAACAAAGGAGTCATCAGAACCATCTTGAAATCACAAAACATCCATGTGGCCCTCAAATGAATTTCCAAAGCAAAGGGTACATTAAAAAAAAAAAAAGTTTTACCAATTGCAGGCAGCAATAACGTATCTAATGATTAAACCACAGTCTCTCTTTTTCCAAAAAGGGCAGGAGAAGCAATGCTACAAAAAGATACACCTTAGTTTCCTCTTCCAGTTAACAGTAACACTGATAAGAAACCATCAACAATAAAATAGGCAACAGAGTGCAGGAGAAATCAAATTTCTTGTTTTTAGAAACATTCAAGGTTCTGACCAACTCTGTGGGCCTTGATTCCAGGAGATATATAGGCCCCACAGAAATGGAAGTTGTTGACCAGATGGATATACAATATTTTTAGACTCCCATTCACAGATGATCCATTTCACTGGCTTCCATCTGGCTCCTCAAATTTCCTCCCCTTCTACATTCATTTCATCGCTAAGAAAGTAGATTCCTTACTACTACTGTCTTAGCTTAAGCTACCATTATCTCTTGCCTGGACCAATGCAGTCCTCTAATGGGTTCCCTGCTTCGAGCTTATCTCTGCAGACAAGCCAGAAAGATCTTTTTATTTCTTTTAATACAGGTGAAATGCACATAACTTAAGCACTTTAAAGTATACAATTCAGTGATGTTTATTATTTTTGAATATGGTATGATCATCAACTCCAAAACATTTTCTTAGCCCCAAACAAAACCACACCCATTGATCACCACTCTGCATTCCTCCTCCCACACCACCCCCCCCCCCCCAGGACCAGACTACCGACCAACTGCTTTCAGGTTCTATGGATTTACTATTCTGGATATTTTATATCCATTGTAACATAGATTACCTTTTGTACCTGGTTTCTTTCACTTGGAAGCTTTCAAGCTTTTCATACATGTACATGTACCAGAGCTTCATATAGCTAAGTAAAATTCAACTATATGTTTTTACCACATTTTGTTTATCCATTCTTCAACAGATGGGCATTTGGATTATTTTTCATGTTGGTACTTATGAATAGTTCTGCTCCAAACATGTGTGTAAACATTTTGTTTGATTTCGTGTTTTCAATTTGGGGGGCAGGGGGAATATACATGTAGGAGTGAAATAGCTTAGACTTAGGATTTAAACTTTGAGAAACTACCAAGCTGTTTTCTTCACCAGCTGCATTATTTTACATTTCCACTAGCAATTGTTCAAGGAATCCCCAATTCTTTTTATGATTTACAAAGAAATCTGTAATTTCATTTTTTTTTTAAATTTATTTCGACGAGAGAGAGAGAGAGACAGCGTGAGCAGGGGAGGGTCAGAGAGAGAGGGAGTCACAGACTGAAACAGGCTCCAGGCTCTGAGCTGTCAGTCAGCACAGAGCCCGACGCGGGGCCCGAACCCACGAACCGCGCGATCATGACCTAAGCGAAAGCCGGACGCTTAACCGACTGAGCCACCCAGGTGCCCCAAGAAATCTGTAATTTCACCACATCCTTACCAACAAGTTTTACTGTTCATTTTGTTTTAATTTTATCCAGAAAGATCCTTTTATATTGTACCTCAGATGATAGAACCCTCCTCCACTGACACCCCATCATTTAGAATAAAATTCAGAATCTTTACCATGCATCCCAGGACCCAGGTGATTGCGGACATGACTGACTCCCTTTCTCACTCATCTCCCACCACTTACTTTATTTCAAAGGTCATGCTAGCTATGTTATCCTTCTTGACAATCCTCAAGATTACCAACCTTTCTCTCACCTCAGGGCCTTTGCACTTGCTGTTGATCTGAAGTGCACTTCCTGAAAATCTCTCAGTTCTACTTCCTTATCCAAGCTCAGCTCACACAGGGTCGCTCCTAAAATGCTGCTCTAAACAAATCATCTGCAGTATTACAAACACACATGCCTAAGACTAGGTTCCCTAGAAAATAAAAATTGACTTAAGAGTCAAATTCAAAAACGTGTCAAGTTAGAGGTGGGGGAGATTAAAATTCTAAGGAAATAAGAGTGATCATAAAAGAGAAGGAAGATCATGAATAAGATAGCATAGGCCGAGGAAATGGATCATTCTGCTGGCCACAGCTTCTCAAACAAAAGACAAAACCAAAAACACAAGACAAAACACAACTGGTTGTTTGTTCTCACATTACCTGTAAGGACCATATGAAGTTACTGAGTCTCCAAACAGTCTATCACTCAAGGAGACAAAGACTTTGCAATTTATCTTCTAGCTCCTTTCAATCTCCTATCTGGGGTTATTTGAATTCTACCTCCTAAGATTGTGGGGGGTGGGGGGGGGTTTAATGGTGGTAACATATACATAAAAGTTACCATATTGGCCATTTTTAAATGTATAGTTTCATATTAAGTACACTCACATTATTGTGCAGCCCATCTCCAGAACTCTTCTGTTCTGAAAACTCTAGACCTTGAAGGCCACCAATCTCCTTTTCTCCCTCCTCTGTCTCTGGACAGCCGCTGTTCTACTTTGTCTATGAATCTGATGACTGTAGGTAGCTCACATAAATCCATATGCGGTATTGGTCTTTTTTGTGACTAGCTGGTTTCAATTAGCATAATGTCCTCAAGGTTCAAGCACGCTGTTACCGGTGACAGAATTTCCTTCCTTGGTAAAGCTGAGTAATATTTATTTGTACAAAAGATACCACATCTTCTTTATCCATTCTCCCATGATGGCCCCTTGGATTGCTTCCGCCTCTTGGCTATTGTGAATACGCTTCGATGCGCATGGGTGTACACATTCAAGAATTTCCATTCTTCTGGATGTACACATAGAAAGCAAATAGCCGAGGGGTGCCTGGGTGGCTCAGTTGGTTAAGTTTCCAGTTTCAGCTCAGGTCATGATCTCGAAATTCATGGGTTTGAGCTTCATGTCAGGCTCTGTGCCAATGGGAGCCTGCTTCAGATTCTGTCTCCCTCTCTCTCTTCCCCACCCTTGCTAGCACTCTGTCCTTCTCTGCCTCTTAGAAATGACTAAAACTTAATAAAAATAAAGAGCTGAATCATGTTAATCCTATTTTTATTTAACACCCATACTATTTTCCACAGTGACTGCACCACTTTACATTCCCACCAACCATGCACAAGGTTTCCAGTTTTCTCCACATGCCTATCAACACTTATTTTCTGTTTTTTTTTAAGCCATTCTAATGGATGTGATATCCTCAAGGTTTTAACTTCTCCATACTTCCAGGTTATAAAGTGACTCTTCTGAAAAGCCACTGAACAAGCCATAGACTTCAAATACCCATTCCAGGTAGGGGCTGGGTAAGAGACTCTCGTTTTTGGTTGGCACTATGGATGGGGCCTCCTTACACTGTGGAGGCTCTACCACTGAGGAAATGGTAGAAGCAACTGCCAGATCCAATCCAGCCAAAGAAACCAGCACCCAGGTTGAATATATAGCAGGTAAGCTAAACAAATCCAAGACAGTGGGAAAACTGGGTCTAACCTATCTGTCTAAATCTAATCTCTTTCAATGTATTTGCTATTATCTAAAACTGGATGTTTAAACATTTTTATTTCCTTTGATTCACATCCCTTAAAATGTGTAGAATTCATGAGGGCAGAAAACTGATCTCACCCATCCCTCTGTTCCCAAGGTCTCTAACAGTCCCTGACATATACGTAGCAAAGGCACAAATGCAGAACTATTTATAGACTAAAAATATAATTTGTGTAGTTTCCTTTTGCCTAAAATCCAAGTTCAGCAAAGTTTTCTACCAGCTAGCTCTCACATTTGGACAGAAGACTTCCACTTCCAAATAGCACGTAAAGAACTACAAGAAACAAGAAACTATCCCTTTAATCCTAACAATGAGAACCTGAAAAGCTACAAAATCACAGTTTCAAAGAACTGAGGATGCAAAGAATCAAAAGGGAGCCAAATTTAAGGAAGTGAAGATGCCTCCTGAAGAGAGAAGACAACCACAAATGCTTTTATCCTTAGAAGAGCAGTGGGAGAAGGAATTCATCAGAGGACTGAGAAGAAACCAATGAGAACATTTAATGGCTGTGTGTGGGCCAGCATGACAGATTAACATGTTCAAAGTCTTACAACAGAGCAAAAATCTCAGCCCCTTGCTTTGGCTCTTCACCAAGTCCCCTGGGGTAGTATGTCACAGGTGTAGAAGGCCTTCTCCACCTGCAAAGCCCAAGAAGGCCTGCTGAAAGCTTGGCATGGCAGGAGAGCCAAGTGTCTGGGGACAACAGGATTTTACAAGGGGTCACACAACAGCAGCAAAGGTTGGTGTTGAGGCAGCAGAGCTACATTTATCCAAAGCACTGTGCATCTCTCTGAAGGCAGCGGGCAGAACAAGAGGGCCAAGAGAGACTTTCTAAGGCAGAAAAGTTGGAGGCAGGACTGAAGAGCAAAAGGAATAAAACAACTCCCAAGAAAACGACCAGTCTAGGGGCGCCTGGGTGGCTTAGTCGGTTAAGCGTCCGACTTTCGCTTAGGTCATGATCTCGAGGTTCGTGGGTTCGAGCCCCGCGTCGGGCCCTGTGCTGACTGCCAGCTCGGAGCCTGGAGCCTGTTTCAGTCTGTGACTCCCTCTCTCTCTGACCCTCCCCTGCTCA
>NW_024081809.1:419229-445813 GCF_003009895.1 Hyaena hyaena | reverse complement strand
AAAAAAAAAAAAAAAAAAAAAAAGACCAGTCTGTCTAGAAAGCTTAAGTGGATTTCTATATTTCCACAGATGCTCAGATCCCATAACCTGCTCAAGGGAGAGTCCTGATTCTAGCCTTAGAACTGAAAGTAATGGTGAGTTGAATCTAACCAAAACCTCAAAGCTCAAACTCAAATCATCTATATATTAGATTGTCAGGTATGTGACATGCTGAATTAAAGAAGAGGTATGTCCTTTTATGGTGGTAATATTTTATTCCCCACTGTAGCTTACACAAGATAGACAGTGTACATAAAAAATTATGAGACGTGTAAAGAAGCAAGATCGTTTCCTGTCTTGGCTATGGCCCACACTATCAATAGAAGCAGACCCCAAATTGGTCCAAGATTAATTTGTTAAAGGATGTGGTGGAAAAGACGATCAATGTGCATGAATACATGTAAAATTTCAACAGAGAGAACTGTAAAAAGTAGGAAATGGAAACAAGAAAATACGCGGTCACAAATAATTAATTCCACAGGCTTATTTGCAGGCTGGACACACAGAGAGTGAACTTGGGGCTTCTATCCTCGCTCTTCCTTATGTTCAGGCTGTTCCCTTATTTATACCACAGGACTCATTCACTCACCTTCTTTAGTTCTAATCTCAAATGTCCTTTCAGCCCTCAAACCTACCTCCTTGTTTTTCTACAGAAATTATCTGAGGCTATATATACACACAAATGTGAGATCACACATTTGTATGTATCTTCTGATACAGAATTACTTTAAGTTTGTCTAATTCTCCCTGTCAGAAGGTAAGCTTTTGAGATAAGAGACTTTGTGTTGTGCCTTGCTTTATCCGTAGAACCTAAATTCTCTATTGAGACTACAGTAGCTACTCCATTGGTATTTGTGAGTTACTGAATTGGTGAATATATGAATGAAGCCAGGTGTTTACAATATCACATATTTAAAGGGTGAAAAGAAAGTTGTACTCTAACAACTTGCAGTGGTCAAACATTGAAAATCATTAAGAACATCTCTATGTAGAGGCTCTAATGAGGAATACTGTTATAAAAAGGATAGTTCTGAGGGCAGAATAAAAAAGAATTGGCAGGGTTGTAATGGAGATGAAGAACCAATTAAGAGGTTATCTGCACTGCAAAGAAAACTGTCAGCAAACTGAGAAATGCAGCCTATGGGAGATAATATTTATAAATCATTTATCTGATCAGGGGTTAAGAACTCAAAGAAAGCAATTCTACAACTCAAAAGCAAAAAGTATGTATATAATCTCGTTTAAAAATTGGCAAATCCCAGAATATATTTTTTCTACAATGACATACATATGGTCAACAGGCACATAAAAATATCACTAGTTCAACATCACTAATCAAGAAAATGCAAATCAAAACCACAGGGAGTTATCACTTCACCTGTCAGAATGGCATTATCCAAAAGTCAAGAAATAACTAGTGTTGGCAAGGATGTAGAGGAAAAGGAACCCTCCTGCATTGTTGATGGGAATGTAATATGACACAGTCACTATGGAAAACCTCAGGGAGATTCCTCAAAAAAACTAAAAATAGAACTATCACATGATCTAGCAATTCCACTTTTTTTTTTTACCTGAAAGGGGAAAAAATATGAATTCAAGAAAATAGCTGTACCCCTCCATATTCCTCGCATTATTTACAATAGCCAAGATATGTAAATAACCTAAGTGTCTATATAAATAACCTAGGTCTATCTATGAATGAAGAAGAGGTCATATACACAGTGCAGTATTACGGAGCCAGAAAAAATGTAAATATTGCCTTTAGACAACACGATGGATTTTAAAAGCATTATGCTGGCTAAGTAAAATAAGTGAGACAGAGAAAGATATTTACCATATGATCTCACTTATATGTAGAATTCAGGAACAAGAACAAAAACAAAATAACACAAAACCACAGATTCAGAGAAGAAATTGGTGGTTGTTATGGACAGTGGTTGAGGGGTAGGTGAATGGGTAAAGATGGTCAAAAGGTACAAACTTCCAGTTATAAAGTAAGCATTGGAGATGTAATGTATAGCACAGTGACTACAGTTAATAATGCTGTATCACATATATAAAAATGGCTAGAAGAGTAATGTTAAAATTTGTCATCATAAGAAATTGGGAACTCTGCATGGTGATGGAGGTTAGCTAGACTTACTGTAGTAATGATTTCACAATGTATACATATACCAAATCAGGATCTTGTATCCCTGAAACCAATCTAATGTTACATGTCAGTTGAAATCTTTAAAAATGAACTTTGACATTTCTTCACATATATGCAAAAGTTAATAAACAGACTGTAAACCTAAGTGCATAAATTAAAACTATACAATGTCTGGATAAAGAATAAAAGTAGTACAGCAACCAAACAGGAGGAAATCTTTGTAATATGGAGTTAAGCAAATATTTCTTAGGACACAAAAAGCAAGAAGCATAAAAGAGTGAAGTCCAATTTATCAATTTAACATGTAAACTCTGCTCTTCATAGATACTGTCAGAGAATGGAAAGGCAAGCCACAGTCAACATATGAACTTAGAAGACAGAATACAAAAAGGATATTGCTATAACCAAGACACAGTGGAGGTAAGCAAGAACCAATATTGAAGCAGGAAAAAAAAAAAAAAAAAATCAACCATCGGCTTTTAAAAGTATATTGGAGCCAGGATGTCTGGGTGGCTCAGTCAGTTGGTTAAGCGTCCAACTTCAGCTCACACCAGGATCTCCTAGTTCACAAGTTCGAGCCCCACATCAAGGCTCTGTGCTGACAGCTCAGAGCCTGGAGCCTGCTTTGGATTCTGTGTCTTCCTATCTCTCTGCCCCTCTCCCACTTGCACTCTGTCTCTCTCAAAAAAAAAGAAAAAAAAAAAACCAAACATTAAAAAAAAAAAGTATACTGGATCAAAAACCAACAGGTCTTTGTGAGAATCCCATGGTACTGGTGTGAAGACAAACAAGTATTGTAAGACAACTTTAAGGTGCATGGTTTTGTCAACTATGAGAATTGCAATGACGTCACAAAGATAAATGAAGAGATCAAATGAAAAGTCTAAAAGGTAACCCTGAAAATGCACTCAAGGGGAAAAATGGCAATTTAGGAATCCTCCCATTCTGGATAGTGTTTCAATCTGTGAAAAGTGGGGGAGGAGTGGTAGATTCCTCAGCATCTGCCATCTGTGCTTCTCCTCGGGCTTTTATTATGCCCCATGTGCATGGCAGTTTTCCACAGATAAGGCTCTAGAGATAGAACATCCATTTTTTTTTGAGAGTAGGAACTATGTCTTAAACTTTGTGTGTTCTCTATCCCAAAGATTTCCTTGACAATAGCAGGATTCAACTAAAGCCATAATTCACCTGTTATGTATATTTTACAGCCTAAAGCATCCTATGCTCTTGATTCCAAATATTTTTACATGACTAGATAAGAAATTTATCTTATAATGGATATGGGCAGTCAGTGTGGATATAAGTTTTTTCCAGTAACGCTTGTTTGTTTTTCTGATGCATCTTGTTTATGCTCATCTCAATGCAGGACACACACACACACACACACACACACACACACACACACACACAAGAACTTGAGAGATTAACATTTGAATCCAAGACTCTAAGCTACTTATGTGGCTTAAAACAAACCATAGATACCAACACATTTTTGTCTCACGTAAAACAAGCCCAAATATCATTTCATATCTAAGTGTATAATAAATGAGGTATTTAAAAGTGAGGGAATATTTCAGATCATGATATTGCAATTCACATTCAACTTACCATATTGTTACCTGCTCAGCCATTTTTCATGAAAGCAGGATTCTTAATGATTTCACCTTTCAAGAAAACTGCTATGGTTCTCATGTTGTGGAAAATCCAAGATCAAAATCCCAGTTTTTTAAACAGTATTTTCCTTAGATTGGAACTGTTTGTATTTGAGTGACCATTTTAGCCCCCTAGTAACTTTCTCCAAATATTTAATATAAAATTATGTCAACTACTGTGCAAAATTACAGTCTTTTTAAAATCATGTATTTCCTAAGTTTTAGGACAGAAGCAGTTATATGATGTATTATTACTATTATGGAAACATTTTTTAAAATCTATTTTTTTAATGTTTATTTTTGAGAGAGAGTGAGAGAAAGAGCACGAGCAGGGAAGGGGCAGAGAGAGAGAGAGAGAGAGACACAGAATCTGAAGCAGGCTCCAGGCCGATGCGGGGCTTGAATCCACAGACTGCAAGATCATGACCTGAGTCAAAGTTGGACACTTAACCCATGGAGCCTCCAAGGCGCCCCTGTGCAAATATTTTTCAAAGAACAACAACAAATATATATATACATACATATACATGTATGTATATATATATAGAGAGAGAGATTTTTATCTGTTTTTTAAAGAACAAAAAAATATTTCTCTCTATATATATCTATATAGATCTAGAGAGAGGTGTAGATCTAGATAGATCTAGAGAGAGGTGTAGATCTAGATAGATCTAGAGAGAGGTGTAGATCTAGATAGATCTAGAGAGAGATATATATAGACAGAGAGAGAAATTTTAAATATGTAAAAAAAAAACTAGTGCAACTTAGAATCAAAGTAGCAACTGAATGAAAAGTATCATTTGGAGACTAGAGAGGCTGTGTTCTCTATTCAAATGTAATGAACATAACCAGTAAGTTGAACAAACATGTCCCATGGGTACGTGCTCATAAGAGCTACTCTAAAGTCCCTTGACACCTGCTAATGCAGCAATTCACCCCTGCTTGCTCCTAAGAGCATAGGCCACTTTGTGTCCCAAGGAGGATCTTAATTCTAGGTCTAAAAATTCCAACCACTTATCATAGTCTAGACCCACAGGTTGTAATGACTACCTGAGGTAGCCCTTCTAGAGGTGGGCTTCCAGCAGAAAAGTTGCTGGTCACGGTTCTTGAAGCCGTGAGAATTCAAGTAGTAGCACGTTTTTACTCATTGGCCACATTTTAAACTAGCTCCAAATTCTAAGCCTGGCAGATGTTCGACGTTAACTCCTTTGCTCTTAAGTGATTTTGTGACTTCAGAGATTTTCCAAATCAGAAAATTGTTTTTCTTTTCCAAGATCCAAGAGGTCAATTTTCCTGCCACTCCCACTTAGCCCATTGATCTTTAGCCATTCGCCACACACATTCTCTTTAGAGAGTCCACATAACTTCTAAGACACCTTTTTGGCTGGATTTCAAGCCCTTCCAGGCTGGTTCTCCCATGTAGAGAGCCTCTGATCCACAGGTGAAACTCATTCACCCTCTGCCTAGAGAAAGGCGAGGAGCACACACCAACCCAAACCCAGTGACAGAAATTCCACTGGCAAAGCAGCTAGTTAATCAGCCCCTAGTTTTCTGTGCTTATAACTTAGGGGTATCTTGTCAAAAATCTCCATAGTCCTGATGAAGTACCTTCTACTAGCATGCGCCCACCACCACCACTCGGCTAAGGTCAAAGCCAAGAATCACTGAATATCTTACACCTAAGATAATCCTTTTTCACAAATCCTGTAAAGTCTCCAACAATCTAATTTTTCTATGAACCTTTTCGGGTGAAATGATTCCTGATGCTATGAAATTGCTTCTGCAGGTCTTTCCTTTGAAAATTTACATCTTGGTTTTCTAATTCACTTTTGAAATTTTATGTCATGCCTTCATGCCTCTGCTGAGACTTCCAGTTGCAGAAAAATAAACATGAAGTTATATATGGCCCTCGCATTGTTCTTAAATATTTCATCAGGGCAATTTGTTTTCTTATACCTTTGCTTAATAAGCAACAGAAACTTACTGTTTTCTTGATGTTCTGCTGCTACAAGTGGAAAGAATCCCTGAAGACAGGAGATATATACAACTAATAAATCGATATAACTTATGATTTCAACATAAGAGAAGAGCTTGGAAGATTATACAGTCTTGGTCTCTGAGGTATTGCTCATTTAGAATGTTAACACTAAAGCACATAACCTTTTCTTTCAGACTTTAAGCCAACTCCAAGTTTCAGAGAAAGTGTACTTTCTTTCAGTGTTTAGGTACTGAGACTTCATGTATGAGGGAAAAAATACTGTCTTCTGATAAGATGTATCTAATTTTATAAAAGGCTCAGTAGAATTAATGACAAGTGTTAGGGATATGCACAACAGCTGATCACCAAACCTTGTATGTATATTTATTATGAATATTAGATAATAAGACTACAGAAATCAACGGTAGCAATATTTGCCTCAGTCCTTGACACATACAATAGTCTTAAGAATAAGCAAATGCTGGTAGCTAATAAAGAAATTTACATAGTTTCATGACCATTAGGATGGAGTACATCATGGTGTGGTGATATATAATCCCAAAATCTGACTTAAAACTGAAGACTCCTTACATCATATGCCCAGTGGGATCCAACAGGGTGACCCTGATCATATTAATAATTCAGGAATAATTCAGACTATGGAAGCAAGCGCCATTTCAAATGTTGAGCACTGTGGAAGGGGAAAGAGCTCTGAAGGGTTGCCTATCAGTAATTAAGTCCTCCACCCAGAAGGGATACATCACTTCTCTCATAATGTACTGTGCAGAAAAAGTCACATGACCCCGTCAACCACAAAGAAGGCTGGAAGTAGAAACCTACTACATGCTTAAAATATTGACTGAGGAGTATTAAAGATGACCATAGCTTTATAAATAGGCTCTATTTATACAGCAAGCAAGATGGCCCGTGGTTAGCACCCTCCTACACTGTTGGTGGGAATGCAAACTGGTGCAGCCCCTCTGGAAAACAGTGTGGAGGTTCCTCAAGAAATTAACAATAGGGGCACCTGGGTGGCTCAGTTGGTTAAGTGTCCAGCTTTGGTTCAGGCCATGATTTCACGGTTCGTGGATTTGAGCCCTGCATCAGGGTCTGTGCTGACAGCTCAGAGCCTGAGGCCTGTTTCAGATTCTGTGTCTCCCTCTCTCTAACCCTCCACTGCTCTGGTTCTGTCTCTCTCTCTCAGAAATAAAGAAAACATTTAAAAAAAATAAATTAAAAATAGAACTCCCCTATGACCCAGCAATAGCACTGCTGCTAGGAATTTACCCAAGGGATATAGGAGTGCTGATGCATAGGGGCACATGTACCCCAATGTTCATAGCTGCACTCTCAACAATAGCCAAAACATGGAAAGAGCCTAAATGTCCCTCAGTGGATGAATGGATCAAGAAGATGTGGTTTATCTATACCATGGAATACTACATGGCAATGAGAAAAATGAAATCTGGCCATGTGTAGCAACATAGATGGACCTTGAGGGTGTTATGCTGAGCGAAATAAGTCAGGCAGAGAAGGACAGATACCATATGTTTGCACGTATAGGAGGATTAGGAGGAACTTAACAGAGGATCGTGGGGGAGAAAAAGGGGGTAAAATAGTGGGGGAGAGGGAGGGTGGCAAACCATGAGAGACTCGTGAATGCTGAGAATAAACTGAGGACTGATGGGGTGAGGGGGAGGGGAAGAGGGTGATGGGCATGGAGGAGGGCACTTGTGGGGATGAGCACTGGGTGTTATATGGAAACCAACTTGACAATAAACTATTAAATAAAAAAAATAAAGCATCTTTTAAAATTAAAAGAAGAAAAGATGGCCTATGGTTATCCAAGGTTACAGCCTACCAATTTGGAAATATCAGAAAAAGATGTTGTTTCTTGCTAAGTCTGTCCCCCCAAAAAGAGGCTTCATAAGATAACCCAAGCTTTTGTCAAGGATCTTAATAGATCTCAGTCAGGTGGCCATCCTCACATGATATTTTCAATCACATGGCCGGGCACATGACCTAGGCTAGCCAATCAGATCTCTGCATTATAGATCATAGGAATTTTGTCTGAGATAGCGACAGCAATCAAGCCAGAACAGTCAAAAAGTTATTTGTAGCACTTTCTTGATGCTATCCAACAAGACTGTTTCTCTGGTATTATTAGCTATAAAGATAATAATATTCTTGAATGGATCACACCTATTTTTGACTTTCTCTCTCTGCCTCTCCCCCACTGTTACTCTCTCTCAAAAATACACTGTTAAAAAAAATATTACCCATGCCTGATTTCCAAATTACCCCTCAAAAAGACTTACACATAAGTGTTCTATTTCCTTAAAAATATGCCACTAAAAATCATGGGAGACGTGACATAGACATCTTTAGAGGTTTTTGAAGGTTTGTGGATTCTAAATAGTACAATCAAAAATAGAAATCAGATACGCAATGAACCATAAGGATATACTGGCTCTTTAAATTCTTCCATTACTTCCTCTTTCCCATGTAACCCTCTGTATCTCCCTCTACAGAGCTGAAAGTTTCATGAAGAGTAATGCATCTGCATTAAATCAAAACACCTTTAAGAAAGTGTACATAAAGGCTTATATAGGCAGGTAAGAAAGAAAACCTATATCTATATTGTGTATTATATATATTTAAAATATATTATATATGTTTTGATTAATGAAATTAAATTAACTTAATTAAATTTAATTAATCAAAATATATAGATTCTCAGTATTGATTTTATGTTATTTATAGAAAAAGAATCTTAGCATAAACTAATGATAACTATTGCTCTCATTCAACAATAAAACCAAGTTAAAACTCAAGAAATTACAAAACAAGTAAAAACAGTTTTTAAGCAACGGTAATTTAACACAACTGATATTTTTGCTGAAACTAATCCAGGAGTCACAGCCTGAATATGCTGCTAAGTCCTATAGCACACACAAAATTTTGAGTTTTACATTCTTCACTACTTTGTGCTTTGCTGTAATATGGTTTTCTCAACTCTTTTATCTACTTTAAGGCCTGGAAAAGCTTTGCCCAAACACCCTGCAGGAAAAACCTTTGGTCCCCACTTGTTATTTACTAGGAAGTTTGGTTTGGCCTTCTACCGTTAGAACCAGACAACTGAAGCAATAGTAAGCAGTGTTCAACAGTGAAATTCAAGCATTGAAATTTCTAGGCACTAGACTATTCTAAGATAGACACTCTCAGGTTCTTACAGAAAAAAACTTACATTTAACTGTATTGCATTTGAAATAAAAGTACTATTTCCACAGAGAATTGTGAAAACATGTTACACTAACTCCCAGACCCCAAAAGGAGAAACCCAGATTTACATATCACAATCATCCATTCCTCTGCGTGGGTGATTCCTCTGCGTGGGTGATTTCTTTCCGAGCAAGTGAAGAGAGAATATTTTTGTTTTTAATTTTTTTATTTTAATGTTTATTCATTTTTGAAAGAGGATGAGGAGGGAAGGGACAGAGAAAGAGGAGGACAGAGCATGTGAAGTAGGCTCTGCACTGACAGGAGAGACCCCCATGTGGGCTTGAACCCACAAACCATGAGATTGTGACCAGAGCCAAAGTTGGACCCTTAACCAAATGAACCACCCAGGTACCCTGAGAGAGAATATTTTTACTGGGGGAAGTCACTTTGAGGTAAGCTGATCAATTTGTCAGTTTGGCCAGGCCTTTCCCACTTTTAGCACCAAATGCCCCATGTCCTAGGAACCTCTTCAGTCCAGAGAAAGCCAGGATGGTTAGTCACTCTGCATTTGAGCATGGCACATTTGAGGAGTTAAAGCAGGCCTGTGTCTGGCCCCACAATAGGGGACAAATAGGCATTAAGTGGGCCTGAGTATCACTAACTGCTTCCTCTTTACTCTAGAAGTATGCAGACTTCCCTACCCATCTCCTGGAACCAGAGAGAATTTAGACCTCCACTGGCAAGAGAGCAAAGATTGGGAATAATTTTGGGGTACTCCACATACTAGCACCAGTCCCCCCCAATCACTTTTTGAGAGGGTCATCTTATCTGCTCCTACCTTCAACCCTTGGCTCCTCAGCTTATCTCCCATTAGCCCAAGGGTAAATAACCAAGAGAGGGAGATTCTTCTGGGACTCAGCTCAGGGGGGGGGGTTGTTTTCAGGCTTCACACATTACAGGAAAAGAAACTACAGATCTTTGATGAATACAGAAGGAAAAATCCTTAACAAAATATCCTAAATCAAATCTAACAACATGTCAAAAGAATTATTATGTATCATGATCACACAGGATTTATCCCGGGAATGCAAAATTGGTTCTACATCCAAAAAAAAAAATCATATAATACATCACATTACTAGAAAATTCTAAGGAATCTGCTAAAACAAAAACCCTATTAGAATAAGAGAATTTAGCAAGTGTGCAGGACATATGATCAACACATTAAAATCCGTTGGTTTTCTTTACAGTAACAACCAAATAGAAATTTAAAAAGAATTCCATTTAAATAGTCTCCAGAAGAATACAGAAGAATAAATTTAACAAAGGAAGTACAAAACTTGCACTCTGAAAACTACAAAATGCTCTTAGAAGAATTAAGATTAGACCTAAACAAAGGTGAAGACAGCAGAAGACTTAATATTGTTGAGTGGGATACTTCCCAAATTGGCCTACAGATTCAACACAATCCTTATCAATACTCCAGCTGATTTCACTACATTGATTGCTAAACAAATCCACAAATTTATAAAGAGGTTCATGAGACATAGTACCATGAAAACAATCTTGAAAAACAATAAAGCTTTTCAACTCACTTAACCCTTGCTGCATTTTCCAACATTTCTTAAGAGCAACAAACATGATTTTATAAGTTTAAGTAGTTTAGCAAAACTCCAAACGGGAAAACCTCAAATCCCTACCCAAAAATCTCATAACAAAACTGCTAAAAAGCCAAAACTACCAGTAAACAGAGAATATAACACATTACATACAAAGGCACAATTCAGATAACTCAAGATTTCTCAACAGAAACCAGAAAAGAAACCAGCGAACAAATCCTTTTCTAATGCTGCTGTAACAAATTATAAACTCTGTGGCTTTAAAGAATATAAATTTCTTACCTTACAGTTTTGTAGTTCAGACTCTAACGTGGGTCTCACAGGCTAACATAAAAGCATCCGTAAAACTCTGTTCCGTTCTGGAGGCTCAAGAGGAGAATCAGTTTCGTTGCCTTTTCCAGTTTATAGAGGCTGCCCAATCTTCTTTTATTTCCTGACCCTCTTCCACCATTTTCAAACCTAGCAACGCTCATCTCTGTGATCATTTATCCAGTCATGTCTCTCTCTGACAAGAGCTGTAAAGGTTCTCTGTTTTTTAATGTTTGTTTATTTTTGAGAGAGCATGCACACGCACGTGGTGGGGGAGGGGCGGGAAGGAGGGGGGAGGGGGAGGGGGAGGGAGATGGGGGAGAGAGGGGGAGAGAGGGGGGGAGAGAGAGAGAGAGAGAGAGAGAGAGAGAGAGAGACTCCACAGCACTGCACACTGTCATACACAAAGCTCTGCTCCTGCTCAAACCACAAATGATGAGATCACGAACAGAGCGAAACTCGAGTGAAACCAAGAGTTGACGCTCAACTTAACTGAGCCGCCCAGGTGCCCCAAGGTTCTCTGCTCTCAAAGGTGCAGGTGATTAAATTGAACTCCCCTGGATAATCCAGCATTCTCTCTCCATCTTAAAGTCCTCTACTTAATTATAATTACGTTGCAAAGTTGTAAATAAAGTAAACTATCCACAGGTTTCAGGCATTAAACCATTAACATTTTTGAGGGCTATTTTTCTGTCTCCCGCAACATGGAACACTAGTTTTAAGGTTCTGGGAGGAAAGAGCTATTAACCCAGAATTCATATCCAGCAACAACAACAACAACAAAAATAGCCATCAGAAATAAAGAAAAATAAATAAAAGCAATACAGATTGGAAAGAAAGAACAAACTGATGGTTACCAGAGGGGAGGTGGCTGGGGGAATGGGGGACATAGGTGAAAGAGATGAAGAAGTGCACTTATCCTAATGGAAAAAAAGTAAAAGAACAGTAAAAGTAAAAAGAAGTAAATTATTGTGAAAATAAATTATTGAAGAATTCAAGGAACTTTTATGTAGGCTGCACTTATAACTATATGGTATAACTAGAAATTGAAGCTGATCATTTTATTAAGCGGTTGTTTATTTTTAAAGGTAAAACTATATGTATTAGTGTAAATAACATTCATATTAAAAATATATCTTATTTAGAATATGTAGACTTTGTTTTAAATGTTTGCAAATCCCTTTAATGTCTGGCTTAATAGAAAATTCGATTTTCTCCCTGTTCCTATACTCAGTGTATGAACTCCATTGCATACACGTGAATGAATGAGAGTAGAAAAAACATCTTAGAAATCCCATGAAAATAATTTTGACTCACGGACCCCTTGAAAGGACCTTTGTACCACATTCTGAAATTCACTGGAATGAACAAATCCAAAGAAATGCTTTATATAGGATATTATATGTATAATATATATACAACTAAAATATTATTGTCTCTTACTGGAGCACTTATTTATACCTAAATGGTAATTTGATATAAAAGTACCATTGAAGCTAAACTTAAAGAAAAGTCAACAAGCCAAGCCTCAAAAAGAGGCCACATCTTTTCAACTTCAATTATATTTTCTTAATCCTGTGGAGAACTCTTTGCTTTATTAAAAATCCTCCATTAATTTTCTCCTTACATTTTTCCTTAGAATGAAAAGTGAGGTGTCAATTTCTCTTTAAAAGGGACTAAACTTCCAACAGTTTCCAACTGTGGAGGGAAAAAAAATACAGGAATAGTGCAGAGACCAGCCTACAAATTAGTATTACCTTGAAAGCTGTTAAAACTACATTGGTCCCAGGACGGACCAATTAAATCAGAAGGGGTGCAGGGCTCACCTTACTGCACCCCTTCGGACTTAATTGGGTTTTGTTTAAAGCTTTCCAGGACATTCTAATTAGCAGCCAGTATTTGAATCACTGTCTTAGTGACTCAAAAGCTCCAGCCTCTGAGTTCATTTCACCTCTTTCTAATCCCTCTATCTTCTTATAAAGAGCCTCAGAAAGGAATAGAAAGTTTGAGCAACAGCAGCTCTCAGCCGTCAAGCGTTATGGCAAAATATGTATTTTACTTAATACTTTTCATCTTGGTAGCTTGAACTTGCTTGTATTGTTTAAAAGTGGTGGCTTCTTTCCCCTATATCCTTGGATTTCAGGCAGGGTCAGTTCCACGGGTGTACAAAGTTCAGGTGCACAGAAGCCTGGCACTCACAGGGGCTCCACATTTGGTTTATGGCCCCACTGTTGCCCACTTGCGATTATTAACTACTGTTTAACAAGTATCCTTGCATTTTCATTTTTCACTGAACCCCATAAATTAGGTAGCTGGTCCCGATTTCAGGCTAAATCATGAACTATAAAAATCTGAAGAAGAACAAGCTGACGCTATTATGACAAAACAGCCATAGAAAGGGCTGGGTATACAAGAAGAGATTCCACCTACAAGATAAATAAGTCCTGAAGGTGTAATGTGTAGCATGGTGACTACAGTTAAGAAGACTTTTTGTATATTTGGAAGTTGCAAAGAGTGTAGATCTTAAAGGTCCCCATCATAAGAAAAAAAAAAACTTGTAACTAAATGTGTCAATGGATGTTGACTAAACTTATTGGGGCGATTATTTCACAGTATTTACAAAGATTGAATCATTATGGAGTACATCTGAAACAAATGTTACATGTCTATTATATCTTAATTTTTTAAAGGGGCATAATTAAAAAAAAAGGAAAGGCAACCTACTGAGTGAGAAAATCTATTTGGAAAAAAAAAGCAGAGGTTTACAATGATTCTGTATCCCTAACTCTTTCTCTCCTTCTTCTAAAAGCCCCAAACCACAATCTATAACCTCTTCTTCACCTCAAACTCTCATTCATAGCCTATGTTCTTTTTACTGACAGGGGTTATAAAAAGAACTATATCAGTGTAGTTCTTAACAAAAAGCAGATGACCAAGCAAGTTAGGGTAATTTGAGAAGGGCTTACAAACATGTGTAGAGGTTCTAGTAAAACCAGAAGGTACTAGTTAACTAATCCAGAGCAAAGGCAATGACCCACAGCCTTGGAAGAAATCATGCAGAGGAGGCTACTTTGAGTGAAATATTGGACTTTAGTCAAAGAAGGCAGTCAGAGGCAACTTGAGCCAGAAAAGTTAATGCTTAGATCTCATTCTTCTCTCCCCTGCTGATCTACAGCCTTGGCACCCTATTGGCCAAAACTAACCAGAAAGTGGAGGGCAAAAAGGACCATGCATTTAGTTTTACAACTTGGTTGCCCGGTGCAGAAAAAGGTTAGAAAATGGATCTTGAGATGAGAGTGAAATTATGTATCACAGGTAACCTTTTTTCCCTCTTAGCACCATTTTGGCCCTTTGAAAAATTAATGTCCCAACACAGGAAATGTTTGAAGTCCTATTGGCAACTGTAGAATAGGGTAATGTCAACTCAAGCCACACTCCTATCCCAAACCTTATATGCTAGCCCAGATGGGGGTTCTTTATATAAAGGAAAAGGAAAAAGCGAAAAACAAGCAATTAGGTAACATAAATCATAGTTGTTCCAATTGTTCTTTCTGTACCTGGTTCCTAAGACCTACATTTGCAATTAGAGTTTCCTTCTACTCTACAAACTTCATTCCTGTGGGAAGTGAGCCAGTGGTCTTGTCTTTATTAGGTTATCATATTTTTCTATTAGGAAGGACTACTGTGGAAAGAATATCATAAGTCCCTCCAGCACATTCCCTGGATCCCAAGTATTGTCTTCTTTGCTTCCACTATGGAAGAGAAATCCAATTTCTCTCTGATAACTGGGATCTATTCCCCTGCCAAAATAATGACACTATTCTCTACTTGTTGGTTCAGTGGGGGGGGGGGGGGAAGCCTAATATAATATATAGAAAGCGGAGTAATTCTATCTTCCAGTTCATGAGAACTATAATTGTATTACCTGGTGGGAACATTCCTCGCTTGAGTCGTAGGACCACCAAACCCACTGGGCCCAGGGGCCTTGAAAAGACCAAAGAAAAATGCTTATAGTGGATGAATAGGTGTCATATTAAAGGGTGCTACTCCCACCTCCACCCATTGGTCTTGACCCATGCATTTTGACTACAGAGTAGAAAGTATTACAAATATGTATATGTACATGCACACATGTATACAGGTGTGTTTAAGTATGTGTCTGTACATGTATTTTCCAATTCTCTTTTTATCTATTTAGGTGAATAATCTTAATAAAAGGATCTTGTAAGAACTTTAACAACTATTGTATTTTCGAATGTGTGTGTTTGTGTTAGAGAGGCAAATGAAGGAGCCAAACTCAAGTCTATTTAAGATTAATCAATTCACTTAAAGATGTTTAAGGTTGTAATTAGCTCACAAATTTTTATGTCCAAAACACTACATAACCAACAACGGTTTTTATAAAATCTGTTTTATAAAGAAAGAAAAAATGAGTAAATTGAGCAAGGAAAATGAAAATACAGCAGAGAATGTACAGACTCCATTAAATGATTATAAGTTTATTAGAATTTTAAGTAGAGGAAATTCATCAAGTCACTAAGTTAATGAAACTACAAAAACATCAGTTCTTGACATGTGTGTCTACAGAAGCTCACAACCATATAGTCCTTTTTTCAATATTAAATATTTGGTTATTTACAAGAGTTAACAATGATTAAAATATACTTATGCTTCTTTCTTCATTTTCTTACCAAATTTTTGTAAATTTGCTTTCCTTATAGCCTTTAGTCTTATACCTTACTTTTCATATCAGCCTGGTTTCAGTTTATTTTAATGAAAATATCTGATTATAAAAAAAGAACATTAAGAACTCTGTTAAATCTTATGTTCTAAGAATAGTATCTCTTTATGGAGGGAAGTGAACAGAAATATGTTTGCCTTTATATTATAATTTTATTCTATCTGACCAATTAAATGTCAGAAGTAGGGATGCAAGTATCCAAGATGGTTTACTCATTCATATATATCCATTTAACTAATATTACAACACCTACTATGCAACATCCACTGTGGTAGACACTATTACATGCACTGTAAGGAGTGATGAGGATGAACAGGGTTAATAACTAAAATACATAAAACACTCTTAGCCCTCAAGGGGCATATAATCCAGTACGAAGGATTCAATACATACATGAGGAACAATTAATTACAAGTATGGGATAGTAATAATTTCAGAAGAAGAGTGTGCTATAAGAGTTCAAAATAGGAGATTAACTGTGGGTTTAAGGAAACCCACCTTTGGGGAGAATTATCCCTCTGAGAACAAAATAGCCCCTGGCAGCTGAAAACTGGGCCACTAGTTAAGGGATTTTATGAAGCAGAAATACTGATTTAAGTATATAAAGTCATTCATGGAAAGGATATAAAAGAGGCCTACGCCTTAACTCTGGACATATGGGCAATTGCTGGTTGGGTGGCTGGGAGGGTCACTTAGGATTAAATGATTACATGAAGGGTGCTGAGAAAGAAACACTTAAAGATAATGCAGATACTATCTATTATGAAAGTAAAAGTTACAGTGAGAATTTCAACTGGTTAGCCCCAACTTAATGCCTTAGCAGAAAGCAACACCTGCCGTGTGCAATAGGGGCCAGCCCTGAACAGCACAGCTTTACTCATGGAAAATACCCTGGATTCTCTAAACTGCTTTTCACATTGCTGTTTATCTCACACTTCTTTGCAATGATTATTTCCAGGCTTCTGGCTCCATTTCCCTGTTGGCCCTTGTTCTCTAGCTCTGCGTTTTTGAGCATTTCAGCATCTGTAGACCATTCATTTGGCTTTTGGTACACACATAAGCCACAAATTTGATTATTTTTAAATCCTTTCCAAAACAATAAAGAAATATTGTAAACTAGTATTAGCACTACTACTAGTTTAATAGTGACGAAAAGTAAAGTTTTCTTTCAGAAAATTTTCCATGGCCACTATATTTGATGCAATGCCAAATAAATAGCTTGGGCATAAATCTGATTTTCTATTTGGACAGTTTCAAGTTATCTTCTTATTCTTTATTTCTTTTAAATATAAAACTTTCAATTTACATATGTCATCATTAGTGGCAGCAACGGCCCAAATAGGAACTTAACAGTTATGGAAACATATCTTTTTTACGTACTACTTTAAGAGCGCTATCAGATGCTAAGATAATAGGTATACTACAGCCAGAAAAAGAGGTAAACAATGACTATTTCTACTTGTGAAATAATGGAGACTTGTTTCCAAGTTAGTGTTTTGTTTGTATTCAGCTTTGGAAGGGTTTCGGTTTTTATTAAGACTCATAACCTATAGCAAGTTTTAGATATGGTTTGTAAAAAGGTCCAATATGTCATTGTTTTCTTTCTTCAATAAAAAGTAAAAATCATAAACCATAAAAGAATATCAACTCTGAACAATCAAGCGATTTGTGGGGGCACGTAGGTGGCTCAGTTGGTTAAGCTTCTGACTCTTGATTTTGGCTCAAACATGATCTCATGGTTCTTGAGATCAAGCCTTCTGTCAGGCTCTGCACTAACAGCATAGAGCTTGGTTGGGATTCTCTCACTCTCTCTCTCTCTCTCCCTTCTCTACCTTTTCCCCCATTTATGATCATGTTCACTCTCTCTCTCTCAAAATCAATAAACTTAAAAAAATCAAGCCATTTTTGGTTGTGGTATCACAACCAAATTCTAGTATTTATCAGATCTTCTACATATTGACATTAAAGAACACAAACATGCAACTTAGGGGTCAAGATTATGGAGCAGCATGGAAGTTCTTTGCTTCTCTTGTCTCTGAAATGAAGCTACATCAGCACCAAACCATTTTGCACACCTAGAAAATTGATCTGAGGATTAACACAACAATCAGCATAACTTGAACTACAAAACTCAGCAGGTACATGGTGCAGAGAGGTGAACTGGGGGAGATAGAAGCTGCAGAGTGTAGGGAGCTGTATTTGTGGGCAGAGGACAGAGAAAGGAGGGAGGGCACAGGAAAAGCACTCCCCCTTGAAAATAGCTGGAAAGAAAGAAAAAGAGTAGAAACACCGAGAAGAAACTGAACAAGAAAGGGGGAAAGGAGAAAGGAGAGGGTTTTCAATATCATTAGGACTCTATAAATAGAGGAGAGTGCATCAGAAATTCCGCAGCTCAATACCTGGTGATGATATGGTGGGAAGGGTGACTCCTCAGGAGTAGGCAGCAAGGTCTGAGGGGTCCATGGGCCACACAGGGAGAAGTAGTTCTGCTTTTGGTAGAGGCTTTATGGCCTCCCCATAGGCAAAAATCTCAGTGGTCCCTGGAGAACATGATTGCTGGTACTAAACAAAGATGCCAGAGTACAGTGAAACCTGGCACCGGTTGTGTGTTGTGATTTACCCTGAATCACTGCCACTGTGTGATCACACGAATTTATTCTGGGGCAAGCTGGCACCCAGCCACAATTTCTGAACCTCTGCAGCGGTGCACATGAACTTCCCAGGGACAAGCTGGCACCTGGTCATTGTTCTCAAGACCCTTCCCTAGAGGTCTGCATGGGTCCAAGCCACAGGGGCCTCAGAAGTGAGGGTCTGGAATAACAGCACCATCTGAGATAACATTTGGGAGTCAGCCTGACAGCTTAGATGCAGGTAGTGGACCAAAGGCAGAGACAAAGGAGAAATACTTGCTTGCCAGTAGGTGAGAGCACAGAGTTCTGGAGCTAGAGACTGAGAAGATGGGTGATGCCATTTTCCCCTCTCCCAGGCATGTGCATACACACACGTGTGCCACACCGAACCACCCCGGTAAGCTAAGCAGTGCCACCTAGTGGAGGACAAAGCCATTAAACCAAGCCCTGTCCAAATATGCCAACCAAGCAGTAGAGGACCACCACAAGTCTCTCAGCCTGCTTAGTGTACAGATTGTAAAGTGGTTCATAGTTTCACTGCTAGGATGTAATTTCATTCAAATTTCAATCTGTTCACTGCTCCATCTGTTTGTTTATTTCTTTCTTTATTCTTGGATACAGAAAGAAAAAACATTATTTTTATTTTCTCTTTTTTACATAAAAATATGTCATTTTTATTTAAAAATTTATTTTATTTTATTTTTTTTAAATGTTTTATTTATTTCTAGGAGAGAGAGAGAGACAGCGTGAGCAGGGGAGGGTCAGAGAGAGAGGGAGTCACAGACTCTGAAACAGGCTCCAGGCTCTGAGCTGGCAGTCAGCACAGAGCCCGACGCGGGGCTCTAACCCATGAACAGCGAGATCATGACCTAAGTGAAAATCGGACGCTTAACCGACTAAGCCACCCAGGCGCCCTTATTTTATTTTATTTTTAATTCTATTTTACCTTCTTCATTTCATCTATTCTATTTTATTGTATATCTTTTCTTACTTTTAAATGCTTTCTTGCTTTGCTTTGCTTTCCCCTTTTTCTCTATTCTATCAAGCTTCTTTCAACAACCAAACTAAAACATACCTAGGGTCTAGCTTCCTTTATTTGATATTTTGTGTTATTTAATTTTAAAGTTTTTAATGTTTATATTATTAATTCTTTTTCTTCCTCCAAATATGAAAAAATGAAGGAATTCACACCAAAGAAAGAACAGGAAGAAATGACAGGCAGGGACTTAATCAACAGAGATATAATCAAGATGTCTGAACTAGAATTTAAAATCATGATTATAAGAACACTAGCTGGCGATGAAAATAGCATAGAATCCCTTTCTGCAGAGATTAAAAAAAAAAAAGTGAGGATGAAATAAACACTATAGCTGAGATGCAATCTCAAATGGTTGCCACGGCAGCAAGGATGGATGAAGCAGGGCAGTGAATGAGCGATATAAAAGAAAAAATCATGGAGAATAATGAAGCAGGAAAAAAAGAGGGAAACTAAGGCAAAAGAGCATGATATGATAATTAGAGAACTCAGTGACTCACTCAGAAGGAATAATAGGAGTGACTCACTCATAGGAGTCCTAGAATATGAAGAAAGAGAAAAAGGGGGTAGAAGGTTTATGTGAGCAAATTCTAGCAGAAAACTTTTCTAACTTGGGGAATGACACAGACAACAGAATCCAAGAAATACTGACTACTCCCATTAGATTCAACAAAACAAGGCATATAATAGTCAAATTCACAAAATACAAAGACAAGGAAAGAATTATGAAAGCAGCAAGGGAAAAAAGTCCTTAACCTATACAGGAAGATAGATCAGGTTTGTAGCAGACCTGTCCACAGAAATTTGGCAGGCCAGAAAGGAGTGGCAGGCTATATTCAATGTGTGAACTGGAAAAATATGCAGCCAAGAATTCTTTATTCAGCAAGGTTGTCACTCAAAATAGAAGGAAAGATAAAGAGTTTCCCAGAAAAACAAAACCTAAGAGTTTGCGATCAGTAAACCAGCCCTGGAAGAAATTTTAAGAGGGACTTTCTAAGGGGAGAAAAGATGAAAGAAAACAAAAAAGACAAAAAACAACAAAGATTAGAAAAGACCAGGAAACACCACCAGAAACTCCAACTCTGCAGGCAACACAATGGCAATTAATTCATATTTTTCATTGCTCACTCTAAATTTCAATGGACTAAACACTCCAACCAAAAGACATAGGGTAACAGAATGGATAAGAAAACAAGATCCATCTATATGTTATTTACAAGAGACCCACTTTAGACCTAAAGATACCTTCAGATTGAAAGTAAGGGGCTAGAGAACCATCTACCATGCTAGTGGTCGCCAAAAGAAAGCTAGAGTAGATATACTTATATCAGACAATCTAGATTTTAAAATAAATCATGATTAAGGGGGTCTATCAACCAAGAAGATCTAACAGTTGTAAACTTTTATACTCCCGATGTATTGGCACCCAAATATATAAATCAATTAATCACAAACATAAAGAAATTCATTGATAATAACACCATAGTAGGAGGGAACTTCAACACCTCACTTATAGCAATGGACAGATCATCTGAACAGAAAATTACCAAAGAAACAATGGCTTTGAATATCATACTGGACTGGAATGAACTTAACAGATAGAATCAGAAGATTTCATCCTAAAGCACTGAAATACCCATTCTTCTTGAATGCACATGGAATATTCTCCAAAATAGACCACATACTGGAATACAAGTCAGTCCTCAACAAGTACAAAAAGATCAAGATAAAACCATGCATATTTTCAGATCACAACACTACGAAACTATAAATCAACCACAAGAAAAAATTTGGAAGGACAACAAATACTTGGAGATTAAAGAATATCCTACTAAAGAATTAAATGGTTAACCAAGAAATTAAAGTGGAAGTTAAAAGTACCTGGAAGTCAATGAAAATGAAATTATGACAGCCCAAAACCTCTGGGATGCAGCAAAGGCAGTCATAAGAAGGAATTATACAGCAATCCAGCCTTCCTAAGGAGGGAAGAAAGGTCTCAGAAACACAGCCTAACCTTACACCTTAAAGAGCTGGAAAAGAACAGCAAATAAAGCCCAAAACTTGTAGAAGATGAGAAATAATAAAGATTAGAGCAGAAATCAATGCTATTGAAATAAAACAAAAAACCAACAAACATAGTAGAACAGATAAATGAAACTGGGAGCTGATTCTTTGAAAGAATTAACAAAATTGATAAAGCACTAGCCAGTTTGATCAAAAAGAAAAAGGAAAGAACCCAAATTAATAGAATCAAGAATGAAAGAGGAGAGATCACAACCAACACTGCAAAAAATAAACAATAATAAGAGAATATTATGAGCAATTATATGCCAATAAATTGGGAAGTCTGGAAGAAATGGACAAATTCCTAGAAATACATAAACTACCAAAACTGAAACAAGAAGAAATAGAAAATTTGAACAGATCCATAATCAGTAAAGAAATTAAGTAAGTAATCAAAAATCTCCCAACAAGAGTCCAGGGCCAGATGGCTTTCCAGGGGACCTCTACCAAACATTTAAAGAAGAGTTAACACCTATTCTCTTGAAGATGTTCCAAAAACTAGAAATGGAAGGAAAGCTTCCACTGTGCATGGCTAGCACTACCTTGATTCCAAAACCAGACAAAGACCCCACTAAAAAGGAGACCTATACACCAATTTCCCTGATGAACACAGATGCAAAAATTCTCAACATGATACTAGCCAACCGGATCCAACAATATATTAAAAGAATTATTCACCATGGTCAAGTGGGATTTGTACCTGGGACACAGGGCTGGTTCAATACCCATAAATCAATCTGGGTGATACACCACATTAACAAAAGAAAGGACAAGAACAATATGATCCTCTCAGTACACAGAGAGAAAGCATTTGACAAAACACAGCATCCTTTCTTCATAAAAATGCTCAAGAAAGTAGGGACAGAAGGATCGTGCCTCAAGATCATAAAAGCCACATATGAAAGACCCACCACTAACATTATCCTCAATGGGGAAAAACTGGAGAGCTTTCCCCCCAATGTCAGAATGTGACAAGGATGTCCACTCTCACCCTGTTATTCAACATAGTATTGGAAGTCCTAGCCTCAGCAATCAGACAACACAAAGAAAAGACATCCAAACTGGCAAGGGGAAAGTCAAATTTTCACTCTTCACAGATGACATGATACTCCATGAATTCAGCAAAGTTGCAGGATATAAAATCAATGCACAGAAACTGGTTACATTACCAATAAGGAAGCAGCAGAAATAAAAATCAAGGAATCAATCTCATTTATAATTGCACCAAAACCCCCAAAATATTAGGAATAAACCTAACCGAAGAGGTGAAAAATCTACACACTGAAAACTGTGGAAGGCTTATGAAAGAAACTGAAGAAGACACATGCACACACACACACACACACACACACAGAAAAACATTCCATGCTCCTCGATAGTAAGAACAAATATTATTAAAATGTTGATACTACCCAAAGTAATCTACATATTCAATGCAATCTCTATCAAAATAACACCAGCATGCTTCACAGAACCCAGAACAAACAATCTTAAAATTCATATGGAACCACAAAAGACCCCAAATAGCCAAAGCAATCCTGAAAAAAAGAAAACCAAAGCTGGATGGATCACAATCCCAGATTTTAAGATGTATTACAAATCTGTAATCATCATGACAGTATGGTAATGACACAAAAACACTCAGATCAATGGAATATAATAGAGAACTCAGAAATGGACTCACAAACAAATGGCCAACTAATCTTTGACAAAGCAGGAAAGAATATCCAATGGAATAAAGACAGTCTCTTCAGCAAATGGTGTTGGGAAAAGTGTACAGAGGCATGCAGAAAAATGAACCTAGACCACTTTCTTACACCATAGACAAAAATAAACTAAAAATGGTTGAAAGACCTAAACTAAGACAGGAAGCCATCAAAATCCTAGAGGAGAAAGCTAGCAAAAACCTCTTTGACCTTGGCCACAGCAGCTTCTTACTAGACATGTCTCTGGAAGCAAGGGAAACAAAAGCAAAAATGAACTACTGGGACCTCATCAAGATGAAAAATCTTCTACATGATGAAGGAAACCATCAGCAAAACTAAAAGCCAACCGATGAAATGGGAAAAGATATTTACAAATGACATATCAGGAAAGCGTTAGTAGCATTCAAAATCTATAAAGAACTTCTCAAACTCAACACCCAAAAAAACAAATAATCCAGTGAAGAAATGGGCCAAAGACATGAGCAGACAGGTTTCCAAAGAAGACATCCACATGAAAAAATGCTCAACACCAATCATCATCAGGGAAATACAAATCGAAACCATAATGAGACCAATCAAAATGGCTAAAATTAACAACTCAGGTAACAACAGATGTTGGTGAGCATGTGGAGAAAAAGGAACCCTTTTGCACTGCTGGTGGGAATGCAAACAGTACAGCCACTGTAGAAAATGATATAGAGTTTCCTCAAAAAATTAAAAATAGAAATACTCTATGATCCAGCAATTGCACTACTAGGTATTTATCCAAAGGATACAGGTGTGCTGTTTTGAAGGAGCACTTACACCCCAATGTTTATAGCAGCGCTACTGACAATAGTTCAAGTATGGAAAGAGCCCAAATGTCCATCAAAAGATGAATGGATAAAGTAGATGTGGTCTATATATACAATGGAGTATTATTCAACAATCAAAAAGAGTGAAATCTTGTCATTTGCAACAATGTGGATGGAACTAAAGGGTATTATGCTAAGTGAAATAAATCAGTCAGAGAAAGACAAATATTGCATGGCTTTACTCCTATCTGGAATTAAGATACAAAACAGATGAACATAAGGGAAGGGAAGCAAAAATAATATAAAAACCTGGAGGGGGACAAAACATAATAGAATCTTAAATACAGAGAACAAACTGAGGGTTGCTAGAGGATTTGTGGGTGGGGAGATGGCCTAAATGGACAAGGGACGTTAGGGAGGACACTTGTTGGGATGAGCACTGGGTGTTATATGTAGGGGTCGAATCACGGGGTTCTATTCCTAAAATCATTATTGCACTATATGCTAAATAAATTGGATGCAAATTTTTTAAAAAGACAGATAGATAGATAGATAGATAGATAGATAGATAGATAGATGATAGATAAAAGGAACACGGTTTGGGGAGCCTGGGTGGCTTAGTCGGTTAAGCGTCCGACTTTCGCTTAGGTCATATCTCGCGGTTCGTGGGTTCGAGCCCCGCCTCGGGCTCTGTGCTGACTGCCAGCTCGGAGCCTGGAGCCTGTTTCAGTCTGTGACTCCCTCTCTCTCTGACCCTCCCCTGCTCACGCTGTCTCTCTCTCTCTCCTAGAAATAAATAAAACGTTAAAAATTAAAAAAAAAAATGAACATGGTTTTACCAGCATTACCATCACTGTGAAATGTTTAGAAAATCATTCCTTATTGTAAAACCTCAGATGTGCTCTTTTCTTCTCCAGCCTGGAATATCCATATAGTCACATTGGAAGCAAAATTAACTTATTAAAAAATACATCCATTTCCTTCAAGGCTGCCTCAAGATTAGAAAAAGTATTTTCGTTGCCAGGTGTTCTGGGTAAGCAAACTGGCATATCAATGGACATCCATGTCATCTGCCTTTATTTATGTAGTAACACTCATCCTTCTCTACACACAGCTAGCACTCTTTATCTACTGTTCCCAAAATAAATTTCTTATTTACAACATAATTTAAAAAAAAAACACATTAACTTCTGGGAGCACAGCACTTCAATGAAAGCAGAACAAAAAGGCATCATTGTGAGTCAGAAGCTGATCCATACTATCCACCACTGTGGTTTCAGCTCCCCATAAATACCTGTTAATACAAACACAAGACTAACTGTACCTTCATGTTGACTACATTTTATATTATGTAACAGCTAACAGTGTCACTTGAAAGAGAAATTTTTCCAATTCTGCTTCTACTTTGCCTTTGAATATGGTATTTAATTTTTTAGTTCCAGTCTGGTTTTATTCTCATCTCCAAAATTGATGTACTTTTTACCTGACTTTATGAGGAGTGCTAGTTTGATTCTGCCACTATAGTTTCACATATTATCCATTTGAAAATAATAAATTCATTAATTTTATACTAAAAGGAATTATTTTGTCCATGTTTGGGGGAAAATATCAATTGTTTTAACAGAGATATTTAAAGGTAAGAGTTTCATTTATAAGTGACGTTAAATACTCTGATAAGTAGTTTTGGGTCATTGACACATTCTCACACAAAAAGAAAAAAAAAGAAAATGTGTTTCCAGTCTAATAAAGCATATTGTACACATGTTCATTATCACATTTCCTATTTATAACTCAGATTTTGAGAAATAAAATAAATTCATCCTCAGCAACGCATCTTTGTCCATCCAGTACTTGGCTGGATCCACTTAACTGTTTTGATTCTATAATTTTCCTGATTCTTATCTTTGGTACCTAACCATAGATTTGGGTCTTGCTAAACTAACCCCAGCTTCTCTGACTCTGAAGTTCATCACACTCTCTCTTACAATTTTGAAATCAGTCTCTGTCCTCAGAACTTCACAGAGAAGGTGAGAAGTCTAGCCACCCAAAAGGGGGAGGCATTACAATCCACTCCTCCTTCTAAGAAGATCAAGTAGCCTCTTTTAGAGTTTCGGCTCATCTACATTCACAGCTTTGCTGCACTATTTATTTATTTATTTAGTACATTACGTGTTTGGTATATTGGCTTCTTAAAATTAGATAAGGATTCTCTATATATTCTAGAACCAAACTTTTTTTTTTTTTTACAAATAGTTTATTGTCAAGTTGGTTTCCATATAACACCCACTGCTCATCCCCACAAGTGCCCTCCTCCATGCCCATCTCCTCCCTCCCCCCCACACCCATCAGTCCTCAGTTTGTTCTAAGCATTCAAGAGTCTCTCATGGTTTGCCTCTCTCCCCCTCCCCCACTATTTCCCCCCTCCTTCTCCCCTGCGGTCCTCCGTTAAGTTCCTCCTAATCCTCAGGCGTCAGTTCTGCCTGGAGGTTGTAGGGAGGAGAGTGGTGGCGCTCCACCTCGCTTTTATAGGCGTGTAAACTTCCTGAGCCAGTAAAGAAATGGGCAGAAGATATGAACAGACACTTCTCCAAAGAGGACATCCAGATGGCCAACAAACATATGAAACGATGCTCAGCATCCCT
>NW_024081809.1:360011-418552 GCF_003009895.1 Hyaena hyaena | reverse complement strand
GGAGGAGGGCACTCGTGGGGATGAGCACATATATCAAATTCCCTCCTGGGTGTTATGTGGAAACTAATTTGACAATAAACTATTTGTAAAAAAAAAAAGTTCCTCCTAATCCTCCTATACGTTTGCTGCACTATTTAAAAAGGTCCTTTTTCTATTTTAATATGCCTTAGACATATTAAGTCTAAGCCGGATGCAATGGCAGCATTTCAATTAGCAAGGTTAACTACTGCTCACTACATCTTTGGGACACCTTTCCTGCATATGTTAGACCATTTGAATTATGTCAGAGAAAAGCTCTTCCTCTATGCTGATAACTAAGCTATGTCCAATTTCTTTTCCACCCTTTGTAGTTTGTGGGATTTTAAGAGATATAATAACTGCTCATCATGAAAAAATTTACAGAAGGCATAATGGTTTAAAGAATGAAGTGAATTTCTTTTCTCTTAAAAATCATGAATTATCAGTTAGCTTCTTGTGTTCTCCTTCATATTGATACATCTATGTTGTATCTGAAAAAAATCACCAACATTACCATTCACTATACTTTCTTCTCTTCAGACTTCCACCCTGTAAAACAGGAGGAATTTGATATATTCACTCTTAAAGCCAACATCTTTTCCCTAGAAGTTGGACTTAATTTATTTAAAGGCCCAAAGGCAGAATAATCAATAGAAGGTTATATTGAAAAAGTTGTCAAGAACATGAGTCAGACAATATTTCTATATTGGTCTACTTAATCATCTGTTTTGATTGAGTAGACCAATTAGATGGTTAAAGAATTAATCAATTCACTGAATTAAATTATTTTACCACATGAATGGACCAGGCAAGAAACTCCTATGAGTGAAGTGACTCACTCCAATGAATGAAGTGTAGAGAAAAGAGGAAACTGGCAAATTAAAGAAGGAAGGTTTCATACAAGGAGACAGCCACCATTCTAGCCCTCCTGTGAAATGGGAGACTAACGTTGCAATAAATTTAGATTCATCACAAACTGAAAATCTGATTTTTAAGCAAAATCTCCAAATTTTAAAAGTTGTCAGTGAATGTATAATTTACAAAACAATGACACTGCCCACTAAATAAATGACTTATAGGGATATGCCTGTCAGGTCACTTGTTTTTGTATTTTCTTTAGAATCAGATGGATACAACATAAGGAGCAACCTTATGTTTTTGTCTTTGCCAATGCACAATGTGAACTCGTATATTTTCAACAATACCTACCTCCACAGACGCACAGAAAACAAGTCATCATAAACAACATATTTCATATGAAGAATAATTATACATACATACAGTCATATATGTGTTATATGAATAGAAGCGTACAATCCTTCCCCTACTCTCAGCCAGAATTGAGAGTGTGCTCCTGATAAAAAGTAAATCTGGTGCTTAACCTACTATCAACAAACCTTCCAAAAACCTATTCATGTTAAAGAGAGTTCATAGGGTATATCACATTCCCCAAATTTCTGATCATAACCTTTCAATACCTACTTGTGTTCATTGTGCCTTTTCCCTCTATCCTTCTCCTTCATGAATGGCTATCAGGTGATCCATCATGCAGCCATCACAGCAGCCCAGAGCTTACTCTCATTCGTTTGTTTGTTTTTTTTTCTAATGTTTTTTATTTATTTCTGAGAGAGAGTGAGAGAGACAGCATGAGCAGGGGAGGGTCAGAGAGAGAGGGAGATACAGAATCTGAAGCAGACTCCAGGCTCTGAGCTAGCTGTCAGCACAGAGCCCGATGCGGGGCTCGAACCCATGAACCCTGAGTTCAGACCTGGGCCAAAATATGATGCTTAACCGACTGAGCCACTGAGGCGCCCCTACTCTCATTCGTTCTGACTTGATAAACGGAGGTGGGCATAGGATTCTATACTTGTAATGAACAGTCTGCATGATTCTGAAAGAAATGGGTCTTTGACATTTTGACAAACACAAATGTCTATTCCTTTCATTTCTAGTCCTCTGTCTTATTTATGTCACCCAGAACTCTATATGCTCCTTCAGTATGAGGACTTCTTTTTTCCCAATTCAGAAAAACTCTCATCTATTAGTCTGCATCTCTGTTACATGTCTTCACTGCTGTGCAACTTGCTTCTGACCCTCAGCAATAGGGCTTAAGCCCCACCTGCATCAGGAACTTCCTGACACAAACTATCTGCCTATTCCCAAATCATTCCCCTGTTCATTCTGTGCTCTCCCTATAATCAGAGACATCTCTGCTTGTCTGTTTGTAAATTTCTGAGATGAACTATCTTTCTGAGCTTTTTCCCACCAATTACTTCTGGATGCTATCCCAACCCTTGGTCTCTTCACTTGGATCCATTCAAGCTCTGGGGTCAATCATCCCTAGCATGGCCCTTTAATAATGATAACAAATTTAAAAAATATCCCATCCAACCCTTATAAGCTCTAGAGTCCAACAGTGTAGCTGATCCTAGGGACTGGGTTAATTAATAATCAGAGAAAGAGTCTGGAATGTGAAAGTCATAAGGGTAGGATTAACCATCACACACATAAAAAAGCTGCCCCTTACCCAGTCTCATTCATTCTACAGATATGAACTGAATACTTTCTATAAATGAGACACTACACTAGGCACAAGGTTAAAGCAATGATCAAAAGAGACAAAGTTCCCTGTCCTCAACAAGTCTGCATCCTAATGAGGGAGACACATAATAAGCAATTAAATGAGCAAACATTTAATATGATGATGCTATGAAGAAAAGAAGGTATAAGGAAAGGGCAAGAGTGGGGATGTGAGAAGGGTTGAATTTCACATAGGATGGTCAGAGGAGGCTCAGTGGTGAGAGGACATACGTACAAGCACTTGAGCAACATGAGGAAGCAAATCATGTAGACATTGGCAGGAAGAGTTTCTAGGCACAGGAAAGAGCAAGCACACATGTCCTGAGGAAAGCATATGCTTGGTGACTGAGGAACAGCAAAGGAGGCCAATGTGACCAGAGCAGCAAGAAGAGGAGAAACTAGATACAGATAGGGCCAGAGAAACAGCAGGGGCCAGATCACACAAAAGCCCGGTGGCCATCGAAAGGATATTGGATTTTATTCTGATTGGGATACGGATTTGTTGGAAGGTTTTAGCCAGGGGTGACATCATGTGACATATCTGAATAGAATTACTCAGGCAGAAATATAGGATATAGACTAACTGTGAGCAATATCAGAAGCAGAAAGACTAATTAGAAGAATATGATAAAAATCCAGTGGTGAGATGAAGGTGACTTGAGCCTGAGTGGTAGCAGTGGTGGTGGTGAAAATGGAGAACTCTCAGTATATTTTCAAGATAGAGTAGGCTAAATTTGCCTACTCTAGGTGGATTAAATCTAGAGTATGAGAGAAAAAGAAAAGTCAAGATGATTCCAAATGTTGGTTTATGTAATTGGCAGTTGCTATTTATGTATTTGAGAAGTCTGAAGGAAAAGTAGAATTGAGTTGAAGAAAAGAGTTCAGTTTGTATATATTAAATTTGAGACTATTAGATGGAGATGTTCATGAGCAATTGGGTTTTGAATTTGCATTTCAGAGAGATTCAGGCTGAATATATAAATTGGCTGCTATCATCATATCAATCATATTAAAAGCCAAAAGGATTAGCTGAGATTACCTGAAGTTGACTGAAAAGAAAAGTTCAAAGGATGGGCCCTTAGTTAATCCAACACTGAGAAGCAAAGGAAATGAAAGGGAGGATGAGGAAGAAAACTAGCAAAAGAGAGTAATAATAAGCAGTGAGATAAAAGGAAAACAAAGAGAAATTTGGTGACCAAAAGCAAATAGAGAACATGAATGTTCATGAACATGTTCAATCAACTAGATCAAATGGTGTTGAGAAGTCAAATAAGAGAAGGATCACAAATGGTCCCTTAGATTTATCAATATCCCAGTCATCAGAGATTTTGATGATAGCTCTTTGGGAAAGGGACTGGAAACTAAAACCTGTTTGGCTTGTACTCAAAAGAGAATAGAGGGGTACCTAGGTGGCACAGTTGGTTGAGTCTCTGATTGCAGCTCAGGTCATGATCTCATGGTTCATGAGTTCGAGTACTGTGTCTGGCTCTGTGCTGACAGCTCAGAGTCTGGAGCTTGCTTCAGATTCTGTGTGTGTGTGTGTGTGTGTGTGTGTGTTTGCATGTGTGTGTGTGTGTCTTGTTCTCTGGCCCTCCCCTGCTTGTGCTCTGTCTCTCTTTCTTTCAAAAATAAGTAAACATTAAAAAAATGTTAATAAAAATTTTTAAAAGAAGAAAAGAAGAACTGAAAATTTAGGCAACACTTTAAGAACAACTTTCCACGCTTTCGTAATTACAGCTTCATTACCACACAACCACCTTAAAACTTTTTGCAACTAAATGTTCCAAAGCTCTGTCTGAGAAATGGTGCTCTGAGCATCATATTAACCATGGAGATTACACACACACACACACACACACACACACACACACACAGATCCCATTCTTGCTTTTATGGAACTTAACTGGGTGAAACACAGAGCTTCAGACTAACTATGGCCATTAATGCTATGAATATTGTGTATCCTCTAATGACTTGAATTAAATTTAGTACCTCCTGCGACTGCATTAGCTGCAGGAGAGAGGGCAGTCCATAACTACCACTTACTCTAATGAAATTAACTATAACCCGATTTTTTGCTAAAAGTAGCAGGAAATTGCTCTATAATCCAAATGTATCTTAGGTAACAGTAGGAGAAAATTGCTACATGATGTTCTCCTTGGTAACTTGAAGCCAATGAAAGCATATTATCCTCACGAAGTGTATAGACTTAGTATAGAGTGTGAAGCAGTGATACATTGACATACAGCTATTTTTCTTGTTAAGTCTTCAAAAGTCAAATTTCACTTATCAACTCTTAGAGTGCCATGGAGAGTAAAACAGGGATACCTGCCGATATAAAATGTGTTCTTTCATTAAGAATACGAAAGAAGTCATTATTGCTTCCTATTAAAAAACCACATTCTTTGTAGCTGACAGAAAAGAACAGTGGGCTTCTTGTATTCTCCTTGAGAGCCTGAATCCCTTCAAAGAGTCATTAGCTTAGTGGAGAAAGTCATCCGTTAAACCCCTAAGAAGAGAGAATATTACACAAATTGATGATTTCTATCCCGAGTGCCTTCCCCTCTTTTTCCTGATTGCTCTCTAAAACTTAACTTGAAAGTAAAGTCTTTAATCATAAGGATACTTAAGACCCACCCCTCTATTGTTGCCACCTCCAAAAAGTCATATAGAAGGAAATGGCTCTGAGGGAACTTCAGATATATTTGTTAATATCAAACCTTTCTAAAGGTAGAAAAGTACTAATTGTACACCAGGTGTGGCATTAGCTACTTTGAGTTTGCAAGTCCTTTATATTCCTTCCCAAATTTTATCACTTATATGATAGAGCCTATTTTAAAACCCTACTCTGAAAACAAGAAGGCTGAAGTTCAGAGGGATTCAGTGATAACCCTGTAACATATAGGTACTAAAATGGATGGGTGGGATTTTAATATATAAATAAGGAAGCTTATGTGGCTACATCCATGGGTGTGAGAAAGAATTTTTTAATTAAGCTAAGCATAGTATGATGGAATTTTATATTATCATGGATCAGAGAAGATATACTTGCTCTAATTTGATAATGTCTTTTTTCTTAAGGCAGATTATTAAAGCAAGTATATCTTCTGCCTTAAGAAAAAGACATTATCAAAATACTAAATCATTCTACTATGTTGAACCATGATCATATTTGCTTTCTCTCAATTTAGGTAACTAAAAGTCTAGGGTTGGGAACTAGGGAAGAGATAACAAAAATCTTTCTAAAAAATGAAAATGAATTTATCGAGGCAGCATTCTTCTTTTCATTAGTGCACCTGAAGATGAAAATCCTGACCCCATCTTTCTCCAGAGAGTTGACTCTTGAGCATTTCATCCACAAGTGTGCTGCACTTACCTGCACGTGACTCAGTACCCTGCTGCTTCCCCTCCTGCAAGCACTCCACTCTGCCCTTTGCAACACCACTCCTATGTTCAACCACCTCTCTGATCTTTGGCTGAAACTCGGCTCTCTGCTGACCATGTGCCTTCTTCCATAGCTCTCATAGTGAATCTTCATTCTGTGCGCTACATATATTTCAGTGTCCAGAAGGGCCATCAGTAGCCTCTTCCCTCCTAACTGCTGCTTCACACCATTACTCACACTCTTGTTCAAAATTCCGAGACTCGTTCATTCATTCATGCCTTAACTGAATCAGCAAATACAGAACTCTTGTTGTATGCCGAGATATCTTTGAGCTCCAGGGATATTAAGGACATCAGATCACCTGATTACCTCCTTACCCACCTAGCCGCAGTCATCACACACTTTTAGTTCATTGTGCATCATTCAGGGAGGATTTTGATATCTGTCGCAGTCCTACTCTCCACCTTATATTTGCTTACAGGACAAGTGTCCTTGGTAAGTGAACTGGTAAAAGAAGGTAGGTGGGATGATCTAAATTTCTTTCAACTGGACTTCTAGGTAAGTAGACTAGTTGCATTTTGTTGAATGAGGCTTTATATATACAGTGGCCTTATCAGGACTATTAAAGATTACTTACAGTGAACAAATCTAAAATAAATGTATCTATGAAGCACAGCTGTCTGGACAATGTCAAGCAACTTGTAATGCTATCAGTATTAGAAAATAGCCAACATTATGTGAAATTTACTTCTCTGCTGTGTAATGCAATAATTCTCAAAAACTCACTTGGTGCCTTCGTCTCTTACTCTGAACCAGAAAACACATGGAAGAAAGGGCCAGTGTAACTATGCAGGATATCACAGACTGCCCTTATTTGTTTGCTACATGATTGCCTATATTCTTGAAATATTTGAAAAGAAGGACACTCGTCTTATATCTGATGTGTATGAATCTAATTTGACAATTGAATTCTGGTGTTAGCTAAGGCTTCCTCCCCATGATTCCACAACAACAACAAAGCCTTCTTTAAATTTATTAGTTACCACCTTGTTGCTAAATCCAATGGGCATCTGCAGTCATCTTACTTGGCATTCTTAGTTTTTTTTGTTTTTTTTTAAATTTTTTTTTTAATGTTTTATTTATTTCTAGGAGAGAGAGAGACAGCGTGAGCAGGGGAGGGTCAGAGAGAGAGGGAGACACAGACTCTGAAACAGGCTCCAGGCTCTGAGCTGGCAGTCAGCACAGAGCCCGACGTGGGGCTCGAACCCACGAACCGCGAGATCATGACCTAAGCGAAAGTCGGACGCCTAACCGACCAAGCCACCCAGGCGCCCCTTGGCATTCTTAGTTTTGCTCAACAATGATGACCACTCCCTTCTGTCTAAAACACACTCTTCCCTTGGCCTGTCAGCCACCAAATGTGAAAGGGTGAATTACTGCCTCAGTACTTCATCCTAAATGCACAGGACGATGTCCCACAACAAACTTATCCAGCCCAAAATGCTGATAGTGCCAAGATGGAGAAATCTTGTTAGATGAAATCACATCTGAAATCTAGACTCTATGCCATTGACACCAGATTTGCACCTCTAGCCCTCATGTGAGTTCCTGACACATATGACACATATATAGAACTTGACTTCTCCTTCTTGAGTGCTTCAAAGGAACTTCAAACTCAGATTATCCTAACACAAACTTGTGAATTTTCCTTCAGATATGGTTCTTTCACTGGATATTTTATCTTATCAAATGCTTCTCTTCCAGAAACTTGTGAGCATCCCCAAGTCTTCTCTTTCCTCCAACCTACGCAGTCCACATGATCTACACTAATAGCGTCTTCCCTCTTCCAAGATTTCATCTACCTCTCCCTTGGAATGCTATCATCCACTTTGCCAATTAACAATTAATTAATTCCCCTTCCCATTACTGATCATTTCCTTCATAAAACACAACTATAAACATATTACCCTCCTGCTTCAAAACAAAGAAAAAAACCACTTAGTTCTTAAAGGCTAAAATCCTTAACATGAACTCTAGGTAAAATTTTCTTAAAATATATGGTCAAAACCAGGATACTTTTAAGAGGGGGGCATATGCATGTGCATGCACGCGCACGCATGCACGCGTGCGTGTGTGTGTGTGTGTGTGTGTAAAGCAGGGATTAAATATTATTCCAGGGCAAATACAAATAGAACTGTCCCAGGGCAATTGGATACCTTGTCAATTAGATCTTCACTGCTCCGGGCCCAACCTGGCTCACAAAGTTCATGTCATACTGTCTTCTCCTCCCTTTTTTCTTACCAGACAAGTTGTACTTTGTGCCACACTGCCTTCTACCACCATGGTTTTACATGGTTTTCACTCTGTATAGAAAGTCTCCACCTGCACTCCTTCAAAACTGGTAAATCCCTCTCACTCTTTAGCTATCATTTGAATTATTTCCTCAGAAACATTTGTTCTGACTCTGAAAAAAATAAGCTTCCCTCTTATACACTCTTACATTATCACATATACTTTCTTCAAAGCACAAATACAGCCCTAACTGTGGATTTCATTTTGTTATTGGGAACTTTTGTTTGTTTGTCTGTGTTGTCTGTTAAGAAATACTTGGAGTATTACGTTCATGAGGTATATGAGGTATATCTGTATCTCACAGACACTTGGTGATGGAATAGTTGCATTAATTCATTAATTATTTTGACTAGACACATCTTACATTTCAAGAGATGCGTATTTAAATCTACGATATGTTGCTGCTTCTTATATTTACACAGATATAATAGACTTTTCAACAGAATATGTATTGTCCTTCGAGCACATGTATTTGAGAAGTAGTGTTCTAGAAGGCCCTAACTTCTGTGCACATTTAAGGAATAACATTAAAGGGGAGCCTGAGTGGCTCAGTCTGATGTGTATCCAACTCTTGATCCACACTGAACTTGAGTGTGGATCCAGCTTAAGATTCTCAATCTTAGTGCTCATCCCCACAAGTGAGCACTGAGTGTTATGTGGAAACTAATTTGACAATAAACTATTTGTAAAAAAAAAAAAAAAAAAAAAAAAAATTCTCAATCTCTATCACCATCCCTCTCTGTCTCTCTCTCCCTCCTTCCTTCCTTCCCTCCCTCCCTCTCCCTCCCTCTACACTTTTTCCCTGCTNTAAAAAAAAAAAAAAAAAAAAAAAGATTCTCAATCTCTATCACCATCCCTCTCTGTCTCTCTCTCCCTCCTTCCTTCCTTCCCTCCCTCCCTCTCCCTCCCTCTACACTTTTTCCCTGCTGGAGCACTCTCTCTGTCTCTAAAATTAAAAAAAAAATGACATAAAGAAAAAATTATGCTCCATTAATGGAATATAGGCACCTATTCTTAAGAAGAAATCTATAGGCAGTAGGTAGTTTAGGTTATTTTCTAAGTCGTTAAAGATTTCTAACTAAGAATAAAAACAAGAATCACTCCTTTACAAAACAAGAATAGTTTCTAATGAAAACCAAACCACAATAAAATCCAACAGAATTTTTAATTATCATCAAAATAGTGAAGAAACTTGCATGTAACCTACAAATGCATAAGCTTTCATCTTAATGAAATCATTTACAATTTGTTTTTCAGAGCTTCTGATATGTCTGTGGGCTTTACATAACAATTATCTAAAGTAGACCTTCTTCACTTAATATCTGTTCAGATACCACACACAATTCTCTCCTGTAATACTGCAATTATTTTGGCATTCACCATGGCTCTAATGGAGAAAGAGCTTCCACAGGGCAATTCCTCCTTTGTTTTTAATAATGAGAAGCAGACTGTTGATCAGGTAACATAATTAAAGCTTCCATTAGGGCAGCCCAGTACAGGTTTGCTTTTCTTCGAAGACCTAAGAATTAGATTCACTTCAAAACCATACCACTTTCACAGTTCCTTACTCTAGCTTCTCACTCTTGTATCACTGTTGTTTGGAAACACTGAGACATTCACTGTTTCTAAAAATATGTGTGAATTTCTTGATTTTTTTTTAAATGTAGAAAATCTGTTCAATTTTATCTACACAAAGTAAGTCCATTTCCAAGTAGAAAAGTGTGCTGCAGTTATGTCCAAATAATTGTGTTCCAATCACAAAACGTAAGTAGGTGGGCCATTTAGTATCAGCCATGCATTGTACAGCTGTCCAAAACTTTGTTAGTGACTAAAATGCAAAGGAAATAGCAGTGAAAGCAGACATTGACAGCGAGTACCAAGAGCCTTCTCATTCCGTACTGTCCACGCAGCTAGCATTTACTTCTTGTAAGCATTTTCGTTCATCTTTCAAAATGCCAAAAGTATGCCTTTTAATTTAGAGTAATTTAATTTAATTTTGAACATTTGAACACCAATGGCTTTAAAAATAAAAAGGAACAAAGTAATTACATTTAATTTCATGGTTTTAGATTTCTAAAAGCCATCATATTCTCTTATGTAATTGAAGACTTCCATTAAGGAGGGAAGGAAAAAAATCTGCAAAACTTTCACCCTTCTCTTAGAACAAAAACAAAAAGGATTTATGTTGCCATTTCATTAAATATTTACTAGGAAATAGGTCTGTGGTGATTTTACATCGCCTAGAATGTAGAAACTGTACAAAATAGAAATGGGTCCTAATTGTGCTGAAGGAATGCCTTATAATTTCTTCCTTATTAACAGTTCACGTTGAAAAACAATTTCAGAAAAAGGAATAGTCTAGTTTTGGATGATTCTTTACATCTCATGGGATATTGTACTAGATTCTGAGCTTAAAAGAATAGGTCTAGAATTAGACTAATAGTTCATTGACTAGAAACCTTAGAGAATATTTAATAACCTTTGTTCCTTTTATTCCATTCCCATAAGAAAGCCAAAGAACACTTGAAGAGTCAATCTAGCTTTCAAAAAAAATTCATTTATTAGTAGTAATGAGGCAGGCCCCCTTCTCAGCCTGGAAAATACTTTCCTCTAAGGGCTCTCTATTTTGCCCTTGGAAATATTCCTGATCATTTTTATGAACTGAAATTCACAATCCCAAGGAGGCCTTCTCCCATCATTCCATGTATTTCCATCATTACATGTATTTTCATAAAATTATAAATATATAATTTATATACACACATCTGAGTAAAAAGTAAACCTGACGTATTCTTTTATTTTATGGATGTATTTATTCTCAAACTAACTTTCTAGGTGTGTTCCTTGGAAACCTGATAAAGATAGAATGTCAGAGTTGTCACCAGTTAATGTTGGTTATGGCAGAAATAGCTCCCTATTGACATAATATTTTATTACTTATAAGGTTTTAAATAAGCTATAAATGCTTAGTGTGAAGCCATTGGTTTAGACTTCCTTGAGTGAAGTGATTCAACTTGACATATCCTTTGCACAGTGGCATACCTAGTGTTTTTGACAACCACAGTGTATTATATTTCAAATATTCTCCTTTTCTAAATAATAGTTCTTTTTACTAATAATCATGGGACAATAAGCAATAATATTTATATTTGCTTCTTAATTTGAAAAGAATATACCAAATCTAAATTTAAAATATAAGTCAAAATTTGCACTAACCAAACAAAATATTATCCCATTTACAGTTCCTACTCTGTTTGAATCTTCTAAATTCTGAAAACAAATAAATGTCCAAGTTACCATCTCAAATAGTATCACTGAAGTTACTCAAGTTCTGCTTTTTCATCCTTATATTCTCTGTGCTATCATGGCTTATTTTCAATCTATTGTTTAAATACAGAAAAATGTATTATCACAGAATTTGGAACTTTGGCTACACCTAAAGTAAGCTTGAATGACTTCATATCACTGTGAACTTGCTATTGAAATAAACACACAGAGTTGAGTCCATGCATGTCAGAAGCTAATGTATAACTGAAGTCTCTCAAATTCATTTCCATATAGAAGATAGTTTACTAAGGTATAAGTAGTAAAAATGTGTTAATTTGAAGCTGGTCTATATTCTTTTAAATTTTTTAAGTTTATTTATTTATTTTGAAAGAGAGAGCAAGTGATGTAGAGGTAGAGAGAGAGACAACAGAGAGAGAATCCCAAGCAGGCTCCACACTGCCAGCACAGAGCCTAATGTGGGGCTCGAACTCATGAACCATGAGATCATGACCTGAGCCAAAATCAAGAGTCAGATGTTTAACTGACTGAGCCACCCAGGCACCCCTGAGTTGATCTACATTCTCAACAAACTTTCACTTTTATCCAGATGAAATAATAGGTACTGGATTTACTGTCCTACCTAAAACAATTTTTAAAAATATACCAGAAAAAATATATGCACACTGGTTTCCAGACATAGGATACCAAGCAATGAAGGATACTGGTATCCAGAGGTGAGAAGTTAAAAATATTTGTCCTAAAACTGCCCTTGCTTGCCAGCTGGAGAGAAAGTTTCCACTCCTTAGTATAATTAGAAAGCATAGAGCAAAACCTAAAACAATTTTTAAGGAAGTATAAGTGATATGCTAGAAGAGTAGACAAAATGAAATCCCATAAAGTACTCAATTAAATCTTAAGGAAAAGATAAGAACTAATTAAAATTAAGTTTAAAAATATGAAGTCAAAAGCAATAGAGAAAATTGCCTCTAGGCAGCCCAACCAAGAAATAAAAAGAGAAGATATCAAGAAGATACCAAGAATAAAGGGAGATTTACATATAAGAAGTTAATAAACGGTCATCACCATTGATTCCATGAATATTAAAAGATAATGTAGTATTACTATGAACAATTCTATGCCCACAGATTTGATAACTTAGATGAAATGTACCAATTTCTTGAAAGGTACACAATTCCAAAACACATGGAGAAATAAGTTAGTTATCTGAATAGGTTGTGTCAAAGAAACTACATAAAAAATTAATAACTTCCCAAAAGACAGAAAAGCTACCTGTATTTAAAAAACTATTTTTATTCTCAAATAACATGATATTGTATGTAGAAAACCCTAAGGAATGCACTAAAAAGCAGGATTGCAGAACATAACATCAATATACAAAAACTGATCATTTCTATGCACTAGCCGTGAATAATCCAAAAATGAAATTTAAAAATATAAATTCTATTTATAAGAGCTTAAAAAATAAAATGTGTAGGAATAAATTTAACATAAGATATATGACCTGTACACCAAAAACTATTATATCTTTGGAAAACAGCTAGAATATTTGGGAAGTGATTAGGTCATGAGGGCAGAGCCATCATGAATGGAATTTATATCTTACAGAAAGGAACCCAGAGAGTTCTCTTGCCCCTCTGTCTCTATCCCATATCACCACTAACACCTGACATTGTAACTTAGGAAAATTGGATATTTTCTTTTTTCAGATTGAAAAAGAACAGAAAACCTAAATCACTTTAAAATCATTAATTAAATTTATAGCTTAAAAAAAAGTACCCATAAAATATTCTTGCCCAGGTTTTACGAACGAGTTTTACCAAAAATTAAGAAACAGTTAAGTGTAATCTCACATAAACTCTTCCCTAAAGAATTTTGAATACTTTTTTCATTTTTCAACTCATTTAATACATCTAGTATAACTTTGATATTCAATCCAGGCAAAGGCAGCAAAGGTAAAATTACAGTCTGATCACATGTATTAGCATGTTGCTTTGTGGCCAAACTACAGAAGCAGGATGAACCTCTACTCAAAACTTGTTTCAAATGTAAATGTATACCTTGTTCATACACCAACAAGGTATGAAAAGGTTTATTATTCACATATGAAGCTTTTGAAGGAGGGCAAGATAGGCTTCCCCAACTGGCCCAAAAATGGCTCGAAGGAGCAGGAAAGGAGAACAGGTTGAGGTTTTTACTATGGCTAAGGATTGGTTCCAGAGTGAGAGTTCTGATGCAGAGGCAAAGGCTTTGTGGTTTTAATCTCCCACCTGGTCCAAAGGAAGGAGCACTCGGGCTTTACTATCAGATTGCCCATATGTAGAGCAGAAAGGGAAGAAAAGAAGGTGAGACTCAAATGCTATCACAAGTCAAAGAACAAACAGCAAAAGATGGATTCAAATTCTTTATTATAATTCACTCCTGATTGATATCTGAAACTTGCCATCATTAGTCATTGCTACTCAACCTAACTTCAGTGAGAGTCCACACTATTTCTGCAGGTGACTTCAAAGCACACATATTAAAAAACCTCAGCTATATTTTAACAATAATGCCTATAAAAAGACACTTTATCATGACCAAATTGGGTTTATTCCAGGAATTGAATTCAAAGTTGGCCTGACATCAGACAAATCTATTAATATAATTTATATAATTTTAGCCAATGAAAGAAGAAAAACTATAAAAGCCTTTGATAAAATCCAACATCCATTCAAGCTATAATTTCCTGCTGATTTATAATCAGAGGGAATTTTCTTAGTGTGTTAAACAATATGTATCCTTAAAAGTATCCTTAAAAACACCTATTGAATGGATAAATATTCAAAGCACCTTCTTTAAAATCAAGAACAAGTCTACACATTATTACCACCTCTCTTAAATATTGTAGTGGTTTTTATCTCACATAAAAGAATAAGAAAGATAAGTAAAAGATGTAACAATTGAAAATAAAACGGATGGTATTCACAGATAAGATTCTTGTATATTAGAAAAAAGTGGGGGTGTCTAGCTGCCTCACTTGGAAAAGCATGTCTCTTGATTTCAGGGTCATGAGTTCAAGCCCCATGTTGAATGTAGAGATTACTAAAAAAAAAATAAATAAACTTAAAAAAGAAAGGCCAAAAGGTAACACACAATAACAGTAGTTTAAAAAAATAGAAATTAAAAAAGTTAAAAAAACAAAGTATCCTAAAGAAATATTATGAAGATTAATAATGAGCTCAGCAAGGTAAATATAAAATCAGTAGTTTTATTACTAGATATCAGTAATAAAAATATGATAATAAACATAATCATTTATAGTAACTCAAAAAACACACATAACAAAAGAAGAAATCCAACAAATGTATAAGATTTTTAAGACAGAAATTATAGAATTGATTAAAAGACATTTATAGAAGACTTAACTAATTGAAGAGACATATGATGTGTGAATTAACACAAGACAACATTATAAAGCTGTCGATTCACTCCAGTTGTATTTTGAGGTCTAAATTAATTCCTGTCAAATCCCAATAGAATTTTTAATGGAATTTGATAAGCTCATTCTAAGTTTTATTTGTAAGTGCAAAGACAGAATAGTCACAAAACCACTGAAGAGGGACCAATTCACCTACTCCACCTTAAGGCTCATTCGAAGCTGTCATAGTTAAGACAGTGTGGGATTAGAATGGAGATAGACATAACAGGTCAATGAGAAAACCCCACAAAACCCAAAACTGACTCATGTTTGACACTTGATATCTAATAGAGACAGCCTTGCCTTTTGGTTAGGGGATGAATAGGACTGGAACAACTGATTATCCATATGGGACATAAAAAGAAATCAATCCATACCTCAGACTATACACAACTAATTCCACAAAAACTAAAATTAAAACTTTAAAATTTTATAACTAAGTATGAGAGATATCCTTATCATCTTATAGAGTGTTTATTAAACAAAAGCTAACCTTGAATACCTTTACACCACATACCCATAAGGTAGAACACCCTGAAAATGGACTATGTACCTGGATGAGGCAGCTCTCTATAGCTGGGTCCATCTCGTAAAGAGGCTGATTGCCGACGGCTGCCTGTGACATTATTCCTAGCAACGGGGAAACAAAGTCCATTTTCAGGTCAGGGGCAGGGTAGTTCAAAGGGTGTATCACTCAGGGTCCACCATAGAAAAGTGGGCACAGGTGTTAGATACAAGTAAACTCATTACCTATACACACGGTGCTCTTGGAATTAGAATTATTTGAAGATTTTAATATCCTCAGTGTGGCCCCTCACTATTTGACATTTCTGCAGCATAATCTGGTACTAGACCTGTGCCATTTATCAGTTGCTTGTATCTGCTTCTTCCTCTTTTAGATCTACCCTAAAATTGTCAAGTTGCCATGTGGGTCCATTTGGGACTTGGTGGGAATCAAAATTTGAAACTTGACTGGTGTAAATTTTGAATTCAAATTTTGGCAGGCTTTGATATCAATTTCAGTAACTCATGTTACTTCTGGTCACGCTCAACAAGCCTCCACTACCACCCAGAGAGCTGCCCTCTGGGGTCAGGGTTTACCTTGCCTCTTCCTTTCTTCTTCCATTCTCTGCAGGTTGGGAAGTAAGGTGAGACAATTTGCTAAACATAGCTGTAATTAAACAAAGATTTCTTTTTCTTAGGATGAATTTCATTCTCTGGGAGACTTTTAAAATAAGATCTATTGTTATCTAGGAGGTGGCATCCTATAAATCCGTATTTACAGATGGCAGTGTAATGATAGCAAGGTATATTAAATTAAAAACCAGAAGTTTAGGTCCTAGATGAAATAAGATTTTTAATATTTTCAAACAAATGAATTCAGTAACATATAAATTCAGGAACCAGGCTTGGGAGCAGGGTGGTGGATAACTGACTCTTTCAAGACTTTTCACAATAATCCTGTGACAAATCCAAAAATAAAAAACTAGATTGTCTTACTTTCAAGTCACAGATCCCAAAATGTCAGCACTAATTTCAAAATCTCTAGATCTCCATAGTATAAAGTTTCAATTAGTTTGCTGTTTGCATTTGCATAAGGGTCTCACGCTTGCACCAATTCAATGTTTGCTAGAAAAATGGCAAGGATTGAAAAAAGAAAAGGAAAAGATGAAAAGGTGCCATTCTACCTTAACTGGAAACCATTTTTGTGACTAGAAAACAAATTAATAGTTTATCCTTCAGTCCAAAACATCTAGAAGCAGATAAATTCTTCAATTAGTAAAATCAATCAACAGAATGACTTTTGGTAACTGTTGAGCAGACTTGCTTTCATCCAGGGACAGGGATGGGAAATGTGTTGCATCCCATTATCAACTCAGGGAGCCAAATCATTCCTCACAAAGAGGATTAATTTAGTAAAACAAAGAAGTGGGAGATATTTGTTCTGCCTGCTCCAAAATATACCATCTCAATTGTTCTCTTTCTCTAGAGAAAGAGAAAAAAAGGATGAATGCTTTGAGTTCTGAATCAACTGCCAAATAGGTCTCTTATCCATTGTTATATGCATTAATCCCCTTTGAATACGCTTGTATTGTTTATTCTGGTACAAAGAAATTAAACACTGCTATTTTTCTTGCAACTGGATTTTAAAGGTTCAAGTGGCACTTGCTTTCTAATGTGGTTAAATATAAAAATAAGACTATTTTTTAAGAGAATTGTTTTTATATCAATTTTAGTCCCTTAAACTGACATTTGTTAAGATAAAATTTGTTCATGATATTTAAATTTCCCATCCTGACCATTTTTTCATCTCCTCTCCTAAAGTACTAACTTGTTCTGAGATCCTTTCATGACTAAAGCCAGACTTTAGAGATTATTACTTTGTGTCTATACAGCAATTCAGAGTCATGGGGATTTACATGTATGTTTTCTGAAGCATTTATCCTTTTTCCTGATGGGCAAGGTGAACTTCTAAGTTAATGTTTCTGTATCTTCCATGTTGCCTAGAGCAATTTTATATACTCGGCAGACACTCAATGTTTGTCCTTAAGAAAAGAAAATGTTTATTTTCTCTGTTTAATTGCAAATTAGTAAATTTAAAAAATAAATGTGAAGACCAAATTACTTAAAAATTATTCTTCCTTAGGACACCTGGGTGGTTCAGTTGGTTAAGTGTCTGACTCTTGATTTTGGCTCAGGTCATGATCTCATGGTTCGTAAGATGGAGGCCTGCATTGGGCTCTGCAGTGACAGTAGGGGAGCCTGCTTGGGACTCTCTCCCTCTTTCTCTCTCTCTCTCTCTCTCTCTCTGTCTCTCTCAAAATAAATAAATAGACATTAAAAAATTATTCTTCCTATATGACTTCATGTTTGTGCTCACAAAAGTGACAAGGACTGGACCCTTTCTTCATTTTTGATGTTTTGGACACAAGTCAAAGAGGCCTGATAGTTAAGAAGGCTTAAATTTAGGGCTCATAGTTTCATAGTTTAGGTGTTCTCAAGAAAAGACCCTAAGATAAGAATTTGAGTTCAATTAGTTTACGTAGGAGGTGATATGATTAAAAGCCAATAGGGACGTGGAAAACAAAAGGGGCCAGCAAAGGGCCCATTACTGAGTAGGTTACCAATGTGTTTATACTGGGCAACTGTAAGAGCCAATGTGCAACCTGTGCAGTAGACTTATCCTGCCTACAGAGTGAGGGAGCAGGGGTATTTGCACAGCAGCTCCCCCTGGTCTTGAATGAGACCTGCTGGGGCAGGAGGAGGAGGTGTTGATTACTCATACTTCCATCTTGTCTTAGATATGGGGGAAGCAGGATTCTGCAGTAGAGAAAGCCCTCAGCCCCCCCCCCCCACCTTTTTTTAAAGCAAGTGCTGGTCTTTAGAAGTTGGACCTAAACACAGATAAGGGACATCAATGAAGCATCAAGAGTTTGCAAAATACAGAAGGCCAACCTATATAATTTGTACTCTACAAATAGCCTGGCCATCTCCATTGCTTGGTTCCCTATATATCTATATCTATATCTATATCTATATCTATATCTATATCTATATCTATATCTATATCTATATCTATATCTATCTATATCTATAGAGAGAGACCAAATGTTCTCAAACCTCAAGAAGTGTGTTAAAACATAGATTCTTCAATTGTTTGAGAAGCAGGTGTTCTACAGAACACACTTTGCAAGAATAGTCTGTAAAAATGCTGTTTAGGTTGTCTCCAAAGTGTGGCATTTTTTCCCCTGGAAACACTAAAAACTGCTAACTACTCTTGTATCAAGTAAGCCCAGAAATCAAGAAGTCTACAGGCAGGCTGGCTTTCTGTGAGAAAGAGACAGTAAACGTTAATTAGAAGACAAGGCACCCATTCATTTCTCAAGAACTCACTCCTGTATATATTCAGTGTCATTTTACTAACTATAATTGGAAGAGGAGGTGGGAAAAGCTTGTAAGAATAGTTTTGCCCAGTTCATTTTCTTTTCACAGTTAATATCAATTTAACTTACATAACTTTTGTAAGTTTGCAAAATTTAAGGAAGACATCTGCTTTCACAGAACCTGAAATCTAAACATTTTATTTTCAGGCAACATTTAATTACTAATGCAAATGTGGGAGAACATGGTGCAGATAATAAAAACAAATAGTGAGTAATGGAGAATTCATTGTATTTTATTTGAAATGCATTTCATGCATGTTCTGTAGCAGATTTATTTTCCTAAACCTGTTAAATTTCAGCAAGTATTAAACCTGATTTACATTCCACAAGCATGACTCCCCTGGATGATATGGAAATTGTGCCTGGAGGATACTGAGGAGTGGAGACTGTGAGCAAACAGTGACACTTCTGCCCATGAATAACCCAGCAGTGGCTGGCAACACAGCTGGCACTGAGAACTGTGTTTAAAGGAACGAATGGACACAAGAAAAAATCACAAAGGAGTTCACAAGAGCTTCCTCACAGATCAGCATTTCTCAAACTTTAATAACTTTGGAACCACCTGGAGGACTTGTTAAAGTAAAACACAGATTCCTGGGCCCCTCTCCTGGAGTCTCTGATTCAGCAGGTCTGGACAGAGCCCAGGAGTTTGCATTTGTAACAAGGTCCCAGTTGCTGCTGTTGCTGCTGTTCCAGCAACCACACTATGTTCACATAGTGAACAGCCACTTCTCTAAGGCTAGTTTTATATCATAAGTCTGATTCCCCAGATACCTAGATACCTAGTTGGATAGATAGATAGATAGATAGATAGATAGATAGACAGATAGACAGACATATAGAAGATAGAGAGAGAGAGAGAAATATTACTCTTCTTCTTTTTTACAACTAAAGGGTGAGAAAGTGGCTGAGAAACTGCCAAGCCCAGCAGATGGCTCATGGTATCACCCTCAGTTTTGGATTGGGGTAAGCTGGACAGGCTAGTGCCAGATCTGGGTTCCCCGGGATCTAAGCTACATTGGGAAATCCTACTAGCTGTCTCCTTCACAGTTTCACTTGGATGCTCAAAGGTACCCATGTCAACAAATGACATTCACTGACATGCACAAGCCAATTATGTGCTGGTTGTCCTTGACACCTCCCTCTTTCTTTAATTCATCCGACTTCATCTTGGCCCTTGAGGGAAAAGGAGCCTCAATGATTGAATGGTAGAGCACACCATCAATCTAAGTGGACTACAACTTGAGTGAGAACAAAGAGTTATTTTTGTCAAGACTCAAGGTGAGAGTTTTTGGGTGTTTTGGTTTTTTTTTTAACTCACTAACAAGAATATTCCCACTTGCCCAACCTATAACCTAGGAGAGGTTACAAATTTACTGCCCCACTCTCTCAATCATGGCTCACTCTACAAATAAAAATATAGGGTAATTATGAATTATACCAGATTCTATCCTCTCTTTCTAATATATATGTGACTGGGTATGTACATATTCTCCACATTTACCTAGTTATTTCCAATTACAAAAGTAATATATATTCACAGAAAAATATTGAAAATGCAGAATGGTCAAAGTCTGGAGGAAGACTGGGAGAGAAAAGATAGGATGTGAGCAAGAAAAGAGCGTGCAGGGGAAGATTCTTCAGGGCTCTTGAGAAGTGAGTGGCAAAAATATCATCATGTCTTCCTCCCTGACAGCAATCACTCATACGTAAAGTCGTGTTAATTTATTTGCACATACTATGAGCTAAGCACTAGTCGAGATGTTGGGAAGAGATCAATAAAGAAAAAAAAACAGATAAAAGTTTACATACTTAAAGAGCATGCATTTGAAGGTAGCTGGTAAGATCTCAGAGGCTGCACGGGGGTGCTTTTAGAAGCTCATAGCCCTTACAACAATTCTCATCCCTGAGCTGAGCAGGAGTTCTGACTTCAGAAAAACTAAGTGGGCTTGGATAATATGGGGATCACTGGTGAAGCGGATAAATTTAAACTGAAAGGACAATTCTGTAATCACTGCATAATCTTGCAGTATGCCTGTGCCTAATACATAAAATTAAAATAAAATTACTTCCACACTAAAACCTGGACATGGATGTTTACAGAAGCTTTATTCATAATAGCCCAAACTTGAAAGCAACTAAAATGTCCTTCAGTAAGTGAATGGATAAACTGTGGTGTATCCAGGCAAGGAAATATTGTTTAGCACTTAGAAAAAACTTATTAAGCCATAAAAAGACATGAAGGAAACTTATGTGCACATTACTAAGAGAAGGAAGTCAATCCGAAAGGACTACATATTATATGATTCCAACTATATGATATTCTGGAAAAGACACAACTATGGAAACAGTGAAAGAGAGCAAATCAGAGAACTCTAGATGCTGGCGAGGATGTGGAGAAACGGGCACCCTCCTACACTGTTGGTGGGAATGTAAACTGGTACAGCCCCTCTGGAAAACAGTGTGGAGGTTCCTCAGGAAACTAACAATAGAACTCCCCTATGACCCAGCAATAGCACTGCTAGGAATTTACCCAAGGGATACAGAAATGCTGATGCATAGGAGCACTTGTACCCCAATGTTCATAGCAGCACTCTCCACAATAGCTAAAACATGGAAAGGGCCTAAGTGTCCATCAACAGATGAATGGATCAAGAAGATGTGGTTTATCTATACCATGGAATACTACATGGCAATGAGAAATAATGAAATCTGGCCATGTGTAGCAACATGGATGGACCTTGAGGGTGTTCTGCTGAGCGAAGCAAGTCAGGCAGAGAAGGACAAATATCATATGTTTGCACGTATAGGAGGATTAGGAGGAACTTGACGGAGGAACAAGGGGGAGAAGAAGGGCGGAAATGGTGGGGGAAAGGGAGAGAGGCAAACCATGAGAGACTCTTGAATGCTGACAAAAACTGAGGACTGATGGATGTGGGGGGGAGGGGGGGATGGGCATGAGGAGGACACTTGTGGGGATGAGCACTGAGTGTTATGTGGAAACTAATTTGACAATAAACTATTTGTAAAAAAAAAAGAAACAGTGAAAGATCAGGGTTTCCCTGGGAGGGGCGTGAGGTGGCAGGGCAAGATGAACTGACAGAGCAATGAAGATTTTTAGGGCAGTAAAAATATTCTGTGTGAGATCATAATATATAATGATGGATACATGTCACTATAGATTTGTCCAAACCTATAGAATGTATAACAAGAGTGAACCATAATTTAAACCTTGAACTTTGATTATGGTGCGTCACTGCAGATTCCTGAATTGTACAAATGTACCACTGCGGAGGGGGACATGGATAATGAAGGAGGCTGTGCATGTGTGGGGACGGGGAGCATATGGAAAATCTCTGTACCTCCCTCTTGGTTTTGCTATGATATTAAAACTGCTGTAAAAAATCGTCTTAATAAAAAGAAAAGAATAAAGGAAGGTGCAGAACACTGTACACAGCATGTTCATCTTGTATAATTTAAACAAAGCAACTAAAATAAATAAATAAATAAATAAATAAATAAATAAATAAATAAGACACTGAATTTCCCACCATCCAGGCAACAAAGCCTCTTGCATTCACATATAATTACTTACAAAAAATGAGTAATATAACATATCTACACAGCTCAATTTGTAGAGTAAGAATCATGCCAAGTAAAAAGAGAAAGATGTAACAGAGTTAGAGCTCTTTTTTTTATGGATTCAGTCTTTACAATCAAAACCTTTGTTCAACTTTCCCTGATTATGACTGCTTTGTAGTTATTCTATTATTGTGTGTGTGTGTGTGTGTGTGTGTGTGTGTGTGTGTGTGCGGTATGTTTTAAGAAAAGCCAAGGGAGCTATATTATCTGAATGTATTCATGTTTGAATATGTCTACCTATTTCTTTTACATAAGAATATCAGCTTGGCTGAGTATAATATTCTTGGGTAAGTCTTTTCCTTATCACTCTGTATTCTAGCAGTTACATTGTGGCCACTTCTCAAAAGCAATTCGCTGAAAATAGTGCATATCTTTGGGAGTAGTAAGGAGATGGGGAATGTACACAATCTTACTGTGTCTCATTCTAAATTCAAACTTAAAGGAAGCTAAATCTTTTTAAATAATAATTTGATGGAAGGGCTAAATCCCTGATATTTGTGAGAGGAAGAACAAAAGAAAAAGGGAATATTTGGACTTGACATAGGAAATACTCATTAGTGGGTTGTGCCATTCCCAGTAATATATGCTTTTCATAACTGCATTTGAGAATTTGTCTTTGTGTAACAATTAACAGAAAAAACAGTTTTTAGTATTTATTAAAAGAAAACTTATGGGGGTGTCTGAGTGACTCAATCAGTTAAGCATCTGACTCTTGATGTCGGCTCAGGTCATGGTCTCATGGTTCATGGGTTAGAGTCCCATGTGGAGGTCTACTTTAACAGTGTGGGGCCACCTGGGATTCTCTCTGCCCACCTCCCAATGTGTGTGCACATACACACTCTCTCAAAATAAATAAATAAACTTAAAGAAAAGTAAAACTTATGTACCCTTGTTCAAGACTCATTTTTCTTGCAGAAATTTGGACTAAAGTCAACAGAGTATTCTGTATTCTGGGATTTACACATAAGAAAATTACAACAGATTCATGGTAGGGCATTAGTGAATATCTGGTGATTGAATAAGCCTCATATGTGTATAGTATTCAAGAGTTGTCCATTTTATTCGCTGTTCATGGACTGAGACCCCACCAAATCTAAGTCTGAACACCTTAGCATTGTGTCTAAAGATCTAACTGACAACAAAGCTCCTAGGGCCAGAAACTGCCCTATATTTAATAATCACATTTATCTGGAGGTAATGCCCATTCAAAGTCTGTGCTCATTTGGAAGATTACTAAGCATCAGTGACATCCTGGAGATCACAGATTTTTTAAAAGCTTTTAAGAATCATGCAGATGAAGTATGTGTTCCATTGTGGGGTAAAGTGTAAAAGAAGTTCAACCTTAATGAATTTATGTGTTTAATGTTTATTTATTTTTGATAGAGAGACAGAGTACACGTTGGGGATGGGCAGAGAGAGAGAGGGGGAGACACAGAATCTGAAGTAGGCTCCAGGCTCCTAGCTGTCAGCACAGAGCTTGAAGTGGGAGCTTGAACTCACGGACCACAAGATCATGACCTGAGCTGAAGTAGTATGCTTAACAGACTGGGCCACCCAGGCACCTCATTGTTTTTATTTTTGAGAAAGAGAGACAGGGTGTGCATGAGGGGAGGGTTAGAGAGAGAAGGAGACACAGAATTTCAAGCAGGCTCCAGGCTCCAAGCTGTCAGCATAGAGCTCAACACAGGGCTTGAACTCATGAACTGTGAACTCATGACCTGAGCTGAAGTCAGACACTTAACCAACTGAGACACCCAGGTGCCCCAGTTTTGTCTTAATTAATTTTAAATTATAGTTAACTTTTAAACTACCGTCCTATAATATAGTAATTCTATACTGACAGCTCAAAGCCATATCCTATTGAACTAAGTAATGGAGGAAAATTTGTAGACTGAAAGATCTGGATCCTTATGTTATTCCTGCAAATAAATAACTTTCATTGTATTCATTCTAAAAGGCAAGAGAAGCCTACCACTTGCCGTTGTTATTTTTTTTTTCTTGATGCCTAATGCCTCTTTATGAAATGTTTGATGGATTGATACAGTGATTCATATCCAGCTTTGATATTTTTTTCACAATTCCATTTAGGGTTGATCTGCCAGGCTTGGGGAAATACTTTTTGAAAATCCATAAAGAATGTTCAGCTTTTTCCCCGGCTAACAATTCTTTATGTTTATTAATCACTGTCTGAAAAAGAACACATATTGTTAGTAGTGGGTATTGTACAGTGATCTCGACTTTGGCTTTTTAAATATGCTGGCAAAGGTCTCAGGGGACAAAAGAGGCGATAATAAACAGGTAGAAAGCATTTCAGCAGTTATTAGATTGAACTGCGTTTTTCAAAAGAGACCATGAAGTTCATTGTCATTGCAGCAAGCATGGGAGGCTGCATAATCTGATGTCAATACCAGTTCTGCTGTTACCCAGTGCATTCATCACCACTCATTATGGTCATACTTTATGATGTGTCTAGGGAGGAAAACGAAGGGCTGTTCTTGTGCTTCCTGGATGGAAACACTGCTGGGTTTTGTTTGCTACATCTATAAACAGTTGCTATTTTTCTGTTGAATACATTAGTGGTACTCAGTAAATATAAACTTACCACTTAAGGGATGGCAAACATCCCAGCCCCGAGTAAGCACAACTTAGGCAGAGAGTTTGTATATGGTTTGAGTTTGAATGTGGGAAACTGACTCAAGCACACTGTGAATCTTTTTTTCTGAGTGATAAAAATTTCTTGCTAGCACCACATGACACTCTTCAGAAGCTGTGACCCACAGCACTCCAACATCCTCTACAAAGATTTCTGAAAGTTGGAGAGCAAGCCTCACATCCATGGTCTGCCCAAGGAACAGTGATGTTTGAATCCCCAACTTCGCTCTCCAAACACATAATGCATCCATCAGGGGAACAAAATTGTCTCCAGCAGGAAGGGATTCAATAAGGTGCTTACAGGATTTGGGGAGACCTAGAAGAGCAGAGTGCTGGAAGTCCTCCACACGGCAGGAATTTCAAGCAGAAAGCTTAGAAGGTCAGTAATGCTAATTTCCAACTGCTAAGGCCCATAACACTATTTGCATCTACTTTTTATTTATTTATTTATTTATTTATGTATTTATTTATGTATTTATTTATTTATTTATTTGATAAAAGTCACCATTTAAAAGGCTTCTGCTGTACAGACATCGCTGCTTTCTGAGGAATTCTTCCCAATGATTTTCTGGAGGTAATCTCTTTCTTGCTACTGAATATCCATCACCTGTAACTGTCCCATTGTAATGCAGCTGTTTGTGTTTATGTCACTTTCTCCTAGTCATATTCTTGAGGACAGGATCTATAGCCCCACATATCCACTGAAAAATACTACTGCTAATAAAAATAACAACTACTATTTATTAAACCCCCACCACTTACTTGTCAAGTACTTGCTCAATTTCATTGAATTCCATGAAAGCCCTATGAAAAAAAATTAATGCCATTTACAACTAGGAAATAGACTCTCAGAATCAGACTTGGTAACGTAGTAGAGCTAAGATTAATTTGGTTCCTCCAACCCCAACCCCAGGCTGTCCCCATGTTGCTTCATTACTGTGATGTCAGAGAATCATGGAGCCAAAGGGTGACTTACATGTTATCATGAATATCCCTGGTAATGAGGATCATCTCTCAAACAGCCCATATGATTATGGGAAACTTCATTTTTTAGAAAGTAGTTTCCTACAATGAACTGTATAGGGTATGATATTCTCCATTTGGGTGTGCTTCAATATGACCATAGAATATAGAAAATCTGGGAGAAAAACTGTCCTTAGCTACGGTTTTTGGAGGGCCCAGTCTGTCCACTGCACTATTTCAGGGGGTAACCACTTATATGGATCACTGTGTGAATGGTACCCCTAGAGTTGTGCAGGGTGATGGCTCTGACTTATGCTAGAAATGAGAACTTGCTAGGTGCTTCATAAATGTTGACTGCTGATGCTGATGTGCTAGGACAAAAGAGGAGAAGAGAAACTTGAAAAAAAGTTCCTTTAATAGTCTGTGAGTCTACTATGTGAAATAAAGACAAGTGTATCTACTTCGAGGGTGGCTGTGGGGATTAAATGAGTTAATAATACATTTAAACACCTAGAAAAATGCCTGACACATAATAAGCACCCAGTAAGTACTAGTTATTTCATTAATAATATTTATGTGATTTGGGCATCTGGGTGAATCAGTCAGTTGATCAGCCGACTCTCGATTTCAGCTCAGGTCATGATCTCACAGTTCGTGAGTTTGAGCCCCACATCAGGTTCTGCACTCACAGAGTCAAATCCTCTGTCTTCTTCTCTCTACCCCTCACTGACTCATGCTTGCTTTCTCTCTCTCAAAAATAAATAAAATTAAAAAACTTAGGAGCGCCTGGGTGGTTCAGTTAAGCGTCCAACTTCGGCTCAGGTCATGATCTCACGGTTCTCGGTTCGAGCCCCGCGTTGGGCTCTGTGCTGACAGCCAGCTCAGAGCCTGGAGCCTGTTTCAGTCTGTGACTCCCTCTCTCTCTGACCCTCCCCTGCTCACGCTGTCTCTCTCTCCTAGAAATAAATAAAAAAACATTAAAAAAAAAATAAGCAGTGAGCTCTCGGGGTTCAAGCAGCTTTGGTGATTATGTCAATAAAGATGAATGCCCATAAACATTTCTCAAGAGCTAATGATTTTTTCACTGCCTCTCCCAAATAGAGAACCTCCCTGTTGTCCTTGCTGAGCCTACTACATCAAGCTGAGCATATGCAGTGACAGGACAGATAGAAAGCAAAACTCTATTAATCCACTAATTGTATTACCCGTGGAATCTGGGGCAAGGAGGCATCAAAAAAGTACTGATATCGATCTGCACTTTGGGACCAAAGATACCAACCCCAGGTTCCAAGACTTTGTGCAGCACAGACAAGTTACTTACTCTTACAAAGTTCCAGTTTCTGTGGTAATAAACAGGGAGTGTGATCGGTTGTTAGAAGGAAAGAAATAAGCTGGTGTGTGTAAAGCACTTCTCACACTGCCTGGCACGTGTCAGGCTCTCTACAAATGTCTGTGTGGAAAGCCAGCAGAAATAAAGAAGGTCATTTGAAACTGAGCAAAGCATTTCATTAGCCTGTTCCTTAGTTTTTATCTGACATCCATTTCCCTTGGCTTTTATAAAGTTTTTTGGTTTTTTTTTTGTTTTTTGTTTTGTTTTTTAATTTTATTTTGAGAAAGACAGAAATAGTGCAAGTGTAAGAGGGGCAGAGAGAGGGAGAGAGAATCCCAAGTAGGCTCTGCACTATCAGTACAGAGCCTGATGTGGGCCTCAAACTCACGAACTGTGAGAGCATGACCTGAACAAAAACCAGAGTCAGATGCTTAACTAATTGAACTATCCAGGCACCTCACTTCCTCAGCTTTGTTGCAAGGATTATACAAGGTTATATATGTGACAGTATTGCATAAATTTCCAAGCAACGTAAAAATATTTTTACTTGCCTGATCTCTTTAATGAGGCTGGTTATTTTCACAGTTATTTCACATGGATTATTGGTATGAAAGTAGATAGTTTATGTGAGAGATTTGTGGGAAAAATGAAGAAGAATTATTCTGATGCATGGTTTTGCTATTTCTCATGTTCTATTTCTCATGGGGAAACTTCAGATTAATACAAGCACTTAACCTGCCCCTTGACAAGAATGAGGATAAGTCGGATTAAACTAGCGTGCTTCTGGGACCCAGAGTTTACAAAACTCCCACCCCTCTTCTCAAGAAGTTAGAAGCCTTTCCAGAAACAAAGGAAGTCATTAGTCATTAGTCAGCAGTATTTTGCATTTCTTAAGACGACAAATTCACTTTGACATTTCGCATTTATTTTTCTAGCAGAGTTAGAAAGCTCATGAATGATTTGGAAAATTGTTCCAAAGTGGCATCTGACCCATTTACTGCTATAAGTAGGGATCTCAGGGAGACCAGAGAAATGCCACAAGTCAAAGAGATGTCTTCTTAAAATTTTGCTCTTTCTACTTTAAAGAAAATAGATTTTGAATAAATCCTGACTCTAGAATTAAAATGTCATGTGGCAAGTCATACATCAATGTTAATTCTTTGGCATTCTATTAGTCCACTGGCTGACTTTACTCATGCTCTTGTTCTTATCACAGAGGGAAGAGGGATAAATAAAAGATGAAAGTCTTTCAAAAGGAAGATGTGAAGAAAAGTGCCAGAATCTAGGTCTTGGCCTTTATTAATAGCTCAGAAACTTCATTTCTATGGCGGAAAACATCGCAAGAATGGAAAGTAGCACAAAAATGATAATCTCAGTCAAAAAGGTGCACATTTATTGTTCCATTAAAAAGTACAGCATTTACTGCAAATTACAGAATCAGGTGTGGTTATTCATCTTGGTTAACAGCAGAGGTCTACATTATATTGCTATTTGAAATAGGATAGACTGGCAGGAGTGCCAAAATCTCCAGGTCCTTATCTTTGGAATTTTTATTACAATTACTTTCCTCTGATTTCCTCTGAAATCAATTAAGGAAGGTAGCCTCCATGACATTTTAATGTTCACAGTTTTCTTCCTGACAGCCTCTCAACAATCCCCAGGGGTAAGTAATCTTGTCATCCTCAGGAATTCATCCTTCTACCCCTCCTATTCAATTGGTCTTATATGTAAGTCCGTGCCTGGAGTCAACTACAATTCATTCATTCATTTATTCATCCATTCAGCCATCCATCCATGCACCATTTGCTCTTCCATTCATCCATGCCTCCATTATTCATTTTCTTTTAACATGTATCAGTAGATGCTGAAAATGAAACAAAACTACATGCTAATATAGAGCTTCTCTCCTGTGCCCTTCCTTTCCCTCATCCCTGGGATTTGTCATAGACAATTTAAAAAGTTCACCTCCAGAGTTGAATTTTGGTACAGGAAACTGGACTTCTTCATGATGCTTTTTAAATCTCCTATTGATTTCCTAGCACATGCCCTATAGATCCTGCTCTAAATATCTTTTCTCTTCACATCTCCAATTTTATTCATGAAAGATTACTGTGCCTTCTATGTAAAAAAAAAGATAAGACTTCCACATGAGTCTTCATGTCCCCCTTTTCTTAAATCATGCACAGAAAAGCCATGATTTTTTCTGATTATTTTTTTTTCTGAAGCCATCTCTTGGATCCACAATGATAAAAAATTCCTTTGAAAGCCAGGACCATACACCCCAGCATCTTTTTAAAAGCCATAGTGCCAAACTAAATGCTGTGGTTGAAAACTCAATAGACAATGTTGCATCAAACATAGGCAAAACTTTGCTCAAGATCCAGCAAGTCCTCCCGCAAAAGCAAACCGGCATTTGCAGTGAGATGAGACATCAGGACTGAGTTCCTTGAACAAACAGAGTCTCATGGCAGCACCACTCATGACTCAGAGCAGAACTAGAATTAAAAACAGAAAAACTAAAAGAAATCAGATTCCTGGAAGAGAAGAAGAAATTTTTAACACTTAAAATGGGCTGACAATAAGCCTGATTCCATCACAAATGCTTCTCTCATTGCCACAAATCCAAAACCAAAGCAGTGTTCTCAGTGTTGGTAATGGCATGAAGATGTATTCCACTATAAAAGTCAGAATACCTGGGAGCTGTCCTTAACATTCATCTCTTCCTCCTTGCCATCACACTAACACATCCAGTCCATCACCAAGACCAGCCAATTCTACCTCTTGGATATCTCCCCAGTTCATCCATGCTATCACCCCCCTACTTCAAGATATCATCAACCCTTGCCCAGATAGATCATCCCAATAATCTGTCTTGTCTATCCCCATCGTCTCTTGCTTCCCTCCAATCTATATTCCACACAGCACCCACACTGTTCTTTTTTTCAATATTTACTTATTTTTAGAGTGAGAGAGAGCATGGGAGGGACAGAGAGTATCCCAAGTAGGCTCCCTGCTGTCAGCATAGCACCCTATGCAGGGCTTGATCTCAGGAACCATGAGACCATGACCTGAGCAAGAGTTGATTGCTTAAAAGAGCCACCCAGGCAACACCCCCCACCCCCATGATGGTATTAAATAAAGATCTGAAATGAGCCTTGCCCTACTTAATGCCTATCTATGCCTTCCTATTGTTCTCTTTCAAAATTTCAATCCTTAATTTGTCTAAGAAGCTCAATATGATCCCACCCTTGTTTCTCAGTTTGTTTCATAATGCAGCTTTCTCATTCACTGCTTTCCAAACACACTGGCCTTCCCTTAGGCCCCTCTACATGCCATGCTTCTTCCCACATTAGCAACTTCACACTGAGTTGGACAGGAGACTAGCTAACTGCTATCCTCTTAACTGTTGATGTGTATACAAGTGGCTTAATATGAGAAGCCAAAACCTAGATGGCTTTAGCTACCATCCAATTCTAAAGAAAATAACACTACCAGTGCTAAAGAAAATATGTTTTATCATATCAGATGCAACATTATCTACACAGAAATTTGAAATATGACATTCTTCTTTTGGGTTCCCATCACCCTCCTTTTCTTGCCTTTATTTTCATCCTACTGAAAACCACAACCATAAAAGTCAACGAGATGTAAGGTTTACCCCACCTATACCTGTCTTACCTGGGTATCTCTGGAATTAGCTCGATTCTGTCTTTATCACTCTTCATCCCAAAGTCCCCGTTTGGTCCCATCCTTTAAGTCCCTGCCATCAATTTCCCCCAGTAAGTGGATGGCATAGAAGGGACATGGAGAATAGAAAAATCAGGGTTACTGAACCTGGAATACTGAGTTCATGCTACAACTCTGTTACATAAGGCCCTATGACACTAAGTATATCACTCTTTTCTCATTCCCTACCCTCTTTTTTTGCTTTCACTTTTGGCTTCTAGAACTGTGAGCAATAAATTTCTATTGTTTATAAGTCACTCAGTCTGTGGTATTTTGTTATAGCATCCAGAACAGAATAAGACATCCATCAACAATGCAGCAGATAAATAAACAGTAGTATATTATGCTATGGAATACTATACAGCAATGAAATAAAGGAGTACAGATACCCACAATTTCATGGATGGCAGCTAAAGAGAAGACCAATGCAAGAAGCCAAATAAATAGAGTATAACTACATTTATCTAACATTCAAAAACCAGCAAAACTACAATATTACTTAGGACATATTATGGGTAGTGACCCATCTAGAAAAGCAAGGAAAACATTTCCCCACAAAACTTAGAACAGTGGAGTTGGATGAGTTCAGCATGGATTAGGACATGCCAAATCTTCTACAGACACTGGAGTGGCTGCTAACATTCCATGTCTTATTCTGGTGATCTGTTGATAATTATTTGTTAACTGTGCATTTGTATCATGCCCTTTCGGTCTATGAGTCTTATATTTCATGAGGGAAAAATGTAAAGGAGGGAGACATTTATTTAAGGGGAGAGAAAACAAGAGGAAGATATTTTTGCCTGAATATCCACAATTGCCCATTTGAAGGCTCCAGGTCAGCTGCTGGGGATGTTCAACCTTAGAGGTACTTTCTCTTTACTCTGCCACCTGGGAACCAGAAACCAGACTCATTTCCTGGGCAGAAAAAAAAAATCTGTCTTGGAGACATAAGACCCACCCCCGTTAGATTTAGGCACCTCCCCAGGGACAAGATCTGTCCACTTTGAAACCTGCTCTGCCTTGAGCACAGAGGGTCTTTCCCTACATTTGATTATAAACAATCATTTTCAGTTGTCCTACAGCAGCTCTACCATCTGCTAGGATCACTCTTGACACTGGCCCCTTTCCCTGCCTTACTGTTGCTTTGATGATCCCTCCCCAAGGAGTTCTTGCGTTGGTCCCTAAGTCTGCATTCATTGCTCTTGTATGTGATCCCTCGACATTCTCCACTTCCCTTGTAAGTGCACTTATCACACATGCTAATTATCTTCTTTAAAATTCACTTTCTCTCACCAGCTCTCAACCCCGAGGAGGCAGGACAGATGAAGATCTTATTCACACTTAACATTCCCCAGGGCCTGGCACTATGCCGGTATAAACAGTCAATATATGTTGAATGAATAAAATACCAAAGGGAGACTCTATTAATTTACCTCTACACTCTGCAGAGTTGTTCTGGAGATTAACCTATTATATATTTAAATAGGCCAAGTGCAGTGTCTGGGACAAAATAACTCTTGAGTTTTGTCTAGTAAATAGTACTGGTTCAATAAATACCAGTAATTCATTCACACACATGTATTTATGGCTACCATTGGCTAAACGTATTACTCCTTCTACTCTAATGTATTTTGGTTAACATGTACCTTTTTGGAAACACAAAGTTTTAATTCACTGAACAAATTGTTTCATTGCAGGCAATCAGTTTAACAGCTGGGCAGGTAGACTTTTCATCTTCCAATCAGCACAATGGACATACCCGTCTTTCTGTCTGTACAGGAATCAAACTTTGCCAGAAATAGCCCTGGAAGTTACTAAAGTCAGGGTAGATCTGCCTGATGTGGCCAAGAGGATTCCTGGAAAGACTGCTGGTATACCTGCGGCACACACTGTCATGCCACCTTGGAAGAGGGGACGAGGAAGCAGTGAGCAGTCAGGGGCAACCTACAGCTCAGGGAACCCATCAGCTGAATGGACACTGGTTTCTGCCTTCCCTGAGTCCTCTTGACCTATGTGTTGTCATTTGCTCCTTGCCTTTTTGGTTCACACTGGTACCATCAGTTTCCCTACCCCGACACATTAGCTTGCTCCTCCATGCTGATGGTACTTGCCTGTGAACTGACTGTGACCTCAACCAGAAACGGTGGCACTGAAGGAGAAAAGTATGGTAACTCAGTGAGCTCTGGCTCTCATAAAGAAGCTGACTGCTTCCTTTTTGGTCTCTTGCCTCTCTGCCTTCTACCTCCCTGCTCCTCCCACCAGCTGTTCTCTCTTCTCTCCTTTCTTGCTCATACATTTCCCGTTAGCTGTCTTTCATCCTTCCTCCTCTGCTAATCCTCTATTTCCTCCTGCTGCCATTACTGTCCTTCAGTCCTTTTCTCTGACACCCATTTTCACTTCAAATGCTTTGTGATAAACACAATGAATGAAAAGGTAGAGAAAAAGATAAGTCAAGCAATGGTGAATAGTATACACCTTTTTTTCTATGAATGTATCTTTCTTTCTAGGGGATCTGAAAATAGATCACCTGGGTAATCATCACTTAAAATTAGCATCGGGGTGGTGCGCCTGGGTGGCTCAGTCAGTTAAGCATCTGATTCTTGATTTCAGCTCAGGTCATGATCTCATGGTTTGTGGGTTCGAGCCCCACATCAGGCTCTGTGCTGTCAGTGCTGAGCCTGCTTGGAATTCTCTCTCCCTCTCTCTGTGCTCTTTCCCCACACATTCTGCCTTTGACTCTACCAAAATAAATAAATAAACTTCTTTTAAAAAATTAGCATAAGAACCATGCCTTTGTAACCTAAAGGTAAAGACCTATCATTCTAAGAATTATACCTAACCAATTCTGGAACTGAGATCATATCTTTTTAACAGGGAACTATCTTAAAGCAAGACTATGTTTCAAATAGCAGCTAGCCACAGTAATTCCTCACCTTTTTTCAGGAATTCAAGTCAAAGAAGCTTTGATCTATCTCAGTGATTAAATCCTCCTGTAAGTGGCTCAGAAACAAGAGAGTCATACTAGAACCTGCATAATGGTTCCCTGTGGATTCCTGTCTCTCCACCCCACCTGCAGAAATTTCTCAAAGACCAGGTGGGCTACCAGGCAAAGCAGGATTGATGCTAGAGCTTCAAAATGGCAGAACAAGCCATGGTAAAGGAATAGTTTTCTCCAGTAGCAAGGAATGAAGCAAAGGAATGATTCTCAAAGTGCATTAGGACCAAGAGTTTCAGTATCATTACTTGGAAACATCTTGGAAATACAAATCCTTGGCTCCCACTAGATACCCCCTGAATCAGACACTGTTTCATAACCAATTGAGAGCTCCTGGTCTGAAGGAATCGGATGAGGTTTCAGGTGTAGATGTGATTTAAAATCAATCTGAACAAGTAATTATGACTTAGAAATGAAAGGGAAAGGGAAGATCAAAGCAAGTGAAGGCATTTCCCCCTATATTTGTGTCAGACCTCTACTTTGGACCTTGGTGTTATGAAGGTGAATCCTTCATTATCATTTTTTAAAAATTTTAAATGTTTTTAAAATTTATTTTGAGAGAGAGAGAGCATGCAATTGGGAGAGGGACAGGGAGAGAGAGAGATGAGGACAGGGGATCCAAAGCAGGCCCTGGGCTGATGCCAGAGAGCCTGATGCAGGGCTCCAACTCACAAACCATCAAATCATAACCTGAACTGAAGTTGGAGCCTCAACCAACGGAGCCACCCAGGTGCCCCCTTTATCATTATTTTAAATCCACACTGATGTTTAGTCACATATTTCATCTACTCGAGGAAAAAAATTTCTGTTAAGTGTTTTTATTCTTTATCTATTTCCCCACTTTTTGTTTTATGGCATCATTGCATATTCTTTTCATTATTATTAATCTTCGATGAGGTGAATTCCTCTTGGGCCATTGGATGGAGAAGGTTGTCTTGTCAGAGAGGAGCTAAGATCAATATTTCTTCCTAACAATGATTGTTCTTATGACAAAGGTTTGGATGTGAGTGCCTTAGTATTTATTTCTTGCAGCCAATAGAGATTAACACTGCAGACCTGATCACAAGGTTGACTCTTCCTGCCTCTCAGTCTTACCAATAGTTTGCAGCAAAGATGACTTGCTGTTTGCATCCCCTCTGAACCCTGCCTTCTCTGCCTATTATGACTCCAAGTAAAACTGAATCCAGAGAAAGTCCTGTATTAACTTTCCCATCTGCTTCCCACTTGATAAAGAGAGGATTATTGGTTTTGAACCTCAGATATACCACTACTAAGAATAGATGTGCCAATGTTGTCTGAGGTCTATAGTCACAGCCATCCTCTCTCTTTTTTTAAATGTTTATTTATTTATTTTTGAGACAGAGAGAGAAAGAGACAGAGAGAGAGCCCAATCAGGGGGGGGAGCAGAGAGAGAGAGTGAGACAGAGAATCCTAAGCAGGCTCCATGCTGAATGGAGCTCTATGTGGGTCTTGATCTCTCAAACTGTGAGATCATGACCTGAGCCACAATCAAGACTCAAAAACTTAACTGAGTCACTCAGTCGTCCCTCTCTCCAGTACATTCTGATACCTTTCTTCTTTAATTCTATACCATTTGGCAGCCTTTATTCATATATTATGCTTTGGAGTTACCAAGATTTTAGTTTCATCAAAGATGTATTGGCATATTTTTAGTTCTTTTCTTTGTTACTTTATGATGATTTCTGAAAGTAAGAAATCCAGACAAACAAACAATGAGAAAACATGTCCCACAGACTCCCTTTCCTCTCCATTCATGTAATCTTCTTTCTATCCCCACAAACTTTGTCCAGACTTTTGTCACTTCTCACCCAGAGTTTGTAGTAGCCTCTTAACTGGTCTCTGGCCTACAGTTAGATTCTGTGCCAACCATTCTCCCAATAATATAGTCTCTTTAAAGTTCAGAATTACCATGTTAGCATATTGTTTACAATTCTCCAAAGACTCCCTTTAGCTTCCAAGACAAAGTTCAAATTCCTCTACTGAGCACAAAGGTTCTTGTCATTGGCTCTTCCTTAACGCTTTAGTTACAGTGTTTCATTCACTCTCTTATCCATTTAAAAAAATTTTTAATGTTTATTTATTTTTGAGAGAGAGAGTGGAAGAGAGAAAGAGTGTGAGTAGGGGAGGGCAGAGAGAGAGACGGAGGCATAGAATCTGAAGCAGGCTCTAGGCACTGAGTTGTCAGCACAGAGCCTGATGTGGGGCTTGAACTCATGATCATTGAGATCATGATCTGAGCGTAAGTCAGATGTTTAACCTACTGAGCCCCCCAGGTCCCTCTCTTATGGATTACTGAACACCTAGGTATTCACCAGTAAACACTGAATTATAATAGTAAATGAAAACACGTGCCCTGATGGAGCTTCTTCCCTGAGAAGACAGATATTAGAAAGACAGATGCTTACTACATTCATATAATGACAAACTGCGGTAAAAGTATTAACTGGTAAAGATGGGGTGCCATGACCTAAGATAACTTGGTTAGGGAGAAACATAATACAAATTGTGGCATTGGCAGGGTTTATTAGTCTCCAGAAGTGACATTTGAGCTAAGACCTAAAGGATGACCAAGAGTTATTTTACTCAAAGGAAAATACTCCAAAAGGCACCATCAAAGGAGGTTTGAGAGTGGAAAGGACTTGGCATTCCTAAAATACCATTTCACACAGGCATTGTTTCTTCCAATCCTATCAATTTCCTTGTAGCTCCCTAAACTAGAAATCTTTCAGGATTCAGTATCATCACCTGTGCTAATACCTCTCCTTGGAATGTTCTTCTGATTCCTGTTCACCTTTCAAAGTTCAGCTCAGTTGTTACCTCCTATAGTAAACTGATGAAGTGGATGGCCCTGATTCTTTACTCCCCATTATGGGTAGCATATTCAAGTCATGCTGAGTTTAATTCTACACTCATGCATGTGGTTTTCTTTGGCCTGGGGAATGTTAGCACAAAGCAAACAAAGGTTTTGAAAGCATTTAACACACAGGCCTGTTCTCTTGCTTATTTTTGCACCTTTGCCTCCACTGTAAGATCATGTCCAGAAAGCCTGGTAAAGAGATGTGACAGAAATGGGGCATTTGGGCGGCTCAGTCAGTTGAACACCCAACTCTTGATTCTGGCTCAGGTCATGATCCCAGGATTGTGGGATGAAGCCCTCAACAGGCTCCCACTGAGGGTGGAGCCTATTTAAGACTCTTCCTCCCTCCTTCCCCCTCCTCTCTCTCTCTTTGTCTCTCTACTTCCTCTAAAAAATAAATAAATGAAATAAAATAAAATAAATTACAAAAAGAGCTGTGACAGAAACAAGGAAAAAAGCTAAGATGATCCTACAGAAGCTGGCAGCCAGCTGACCCCCAAATATGTGATGAGTCTCAGTTAGTATCAGCCAAACTGCCTACCTAAAACCTCATCTGATGGTAGACACATGAGCAAATTGAGTCAAAATCAGAACTATCCAGCCAACCCTTATATTCATGAAAAATAATAAATGATGGCTGTTTAATTAACTGAGTTTTTAAGTAATTTCTTATGGAGCACTGTGATGATAGTGAAGCAATATTCCTCCTCTACAAATCTATTGGATTTACTCAGGCAGAACTAATTCTCCTAGTCTTCAGTCCCACAGCACCTTGAATGTCTCTGTCATTTCACTTTTCTCACTGTGCCAAAATTGGTTTGCTTGTTCAACTTCTCCATGAGCATAGAGTTGGTACCTAATTTGCCCTTGTCTCATTGAGAATTAGCAATACCTGACTTTCTGGCACTTAATAAGCACTTACTAAATATTCTTAATTAAAGATGAATGAAAAAAGCATTAAGAGGAACATGAATAAAAGCTAAAATGATCAGGAAGTCTTCCTAGAAGAATCCAATAGAATGTAAGCTCCATGAGGGGCACCTGGGTGGCTCAGTCGGTTAAGCGTCCGACTTCAGCTCAGGTCATGACCACACTGTTTGTGGGTTCGAGCCCCACATCAGGTTCTGTGCTGACTGCTCAGAGCCTGGAGCCTGTTTCAGATTCTGTGTCTCCCTCTCTCTCTCTCTGCCCTTTCCCCACTCATGCTCTGTCTCTCTCTTTCTCAAAAAAAGAATTTAAAAGTGCTTAAAAAAATAGAATGTAAGCTCCATGATAGCACCAGTGGTGTTTATCTTGCCCACCACCATAAACTTAGCACCTAACACAAAGCCAGGCACATAGTAGGTGCTCAGATATTTGTTGAAGTGCATGAATAAATAGATGAAAGAAGGAATTTAAGAGGTGAACCTCAAGATGAGCTCCCCCCCCACTACTGTTTATGCCCAAGAGTCCCATATATATGGCAGAATTGCTAAAGGTGTGTACTCAGAAGCTCCATTTCCATTTCCCTGTAACAACCCTTTTCTTTATGGAGGCCACAGAGTAATCACCCTCAGAATGGAAGTAGGGTTAATTTTCCAGCCCCAGCAGATACCGAGATTTTAAAATAACAAAGGTTGGGGCACCCGGCTGGCTCAGCTAGTTAAATGTCAGACTTAGGCTTAGGTCATGATCTCATGGTTTGTGAGTTCAAGCCCCATGTCAGGCTCTGTTCCGAGAGCTCAGAGACTGGAAACAACATTGGATTCAGTCTCTCTGTCTCTCTCTCTGTCTCTCTCTCTGTCTCTCTCTCTTCCCCTCCATCCCCCTTTTGCTCCCACTCTCTTTCTCTCTCTCTCTCTTAAAAATAAACATTAAAAAATTTTAAATAAAATGAAATAAAAAAGATCACTTATGGTATACCAACACAAGTACTTCTGTGATACCTTAAAGTTAAAGTGAGGATTAGAGAAGAAATAAATATGAAGGGAATGAGTTTTGCTCATTCTGTAGTTTTTTGTTATTTTTTTAATGTTGATAAAGGTGGATTTTCAGGGAAGAAAAAAATCAAAGCCAACCTTTTTTTTTAAGAAAATTTAATTTCCCTAGGCTCTGAACCTGTATCAATCCAGGCATATATGTACAGATTCATTATTATTTGTGATTATAGATAAGTGAAAATATCTAGCTACTTATAAATATACAAATCTCTCATTATCTCCCTTTATGAGGAAACCCTTGGGTAACTTTTAACCTCCTGAGTTCCAAGTTTACCAAAGTCCCTAACACTCTTAAATAAAAGAAAACACTTATTCCACTAATTGCCTTTTTTACAGATTTAATTTACCTCATTCTCTCACATTCAGAAACAAGTTTTGAAGGAGAAGGAGAAGAAGGAGGAGGAGGAGGAGGAGGAGGAGAAGCAGCAGCAGCAGCAGCAGCAGCAGCAGCAGCAGCAGCAGCAGCAAGTTTGCTAACTCCACTTATTGGTCCTGGAAGAAAGCCTCCTGTGAGCATTTAAAGGAGGGGACATTCTTTGATTAGAAACACCCAATTATTTTCTTTTACTCCCTTTACCTCCAAAGAAGACACCAAGATTAAACGCTGTGAATAGCCACAAATAATGGATAACGGTTCTGGCCATTTCCTCCTTCTCATTATAGCCACCATCATAAATAAAGAAATTTAGTACAATAAAGCATTTAAACTTATTACCAAAGTTAAAGAGGCCCATCTACAAACAGAATCTTCAGCGAAGGTCACAAAAAATAGGGTATCTTTTATACTTGCTTTTTTTCTCCAACAAGCCTGTTCTGATTAGACAAATCTAATTTCACATATACTTAATTAGCTACAGCTCTACCATTATTCTCTAAAACTGCCTTTTTGGAAATGTCATATGCAATATTTGGTTCTATTTATTAAGAAGAATTCATAGTATTTCATTTTGAAGTTCTGAGGCTTCTAACTACAGTTTTTAAGGAGCCATACCTACAGAGATGTATTATTATAAGATAATAATAACAATGAAATAATCACTACCATACTATATATTGAGCTCTTACTTACTGCCAAGCACTTTAGATGCATGAGCATCTTAAAACAATTCAATGAGTTTAAGTGTTAGTGACCACAATTTATGCTGTTAAGTTTGCCAGAACTCAATTTAAGACACCTAACAAGGTGCCCAAAATGTAAGACTTCTATAAATGCTAACCATTAGTATAACTGTATTGCCATTTCTTCAAAAACCTTAAAGAATCATAAAACACAGTTTAGTGAAGGTGGTTCTGAAGAGAACTGAGGTAATATGTTCTGACAAGAAAGTTTCTGGTGGTCAAACTGGGTTAGGAATAATTTAGAATATCTAGAATCGCTTCTCCCTAGCTTCTCTACCTAAGTCAAGTAACAGCGTCACCCTTATATTTCCTATGTAGTCCCTAATGATCATTAAAATATTTTTCCATATTGACAAGGCAAAAGCCTTGAGAGTAAACAATAGGTCAGTTACTTGATATAAGACTACATGATCCAAGCCAAAAACAAGAGACCATATTAGGTAAGAATTACTGATTTAGTTGCAAATCCCAGACATCAGGTATTCTCACTCACTAGTTGACCCTCTTGAGCCCACCAACCTAAGAGCTACCCATAATTTTTTTAAAGAGCTACCCATATTGTTAACTTACTTAATTATACCTTATTGCTTTCTTGCCCTTCCCTGTCACTTTTCTCCAGGGGTTTCCTGGATTCACCTCCCCCAATAGATGATCTGCACTGAAATTCTTGCCTTAATGTCTCCATCTGACAGATGCAGGATTATTATTACCATTACATTGTAACAAGGTCACCATTTCACTCCCACTAAATGCAGACTGACCAAACAAAATGAAACAATGTATGTAGCTGCTGTATAAAGTATACAGCAATATAGAGTATAAACTCTATAATTATTCTAATCTTCTCACAAGCCTCTAATGCTAGATAATAGTGGAAGGAGAATCTAGAAGCCTTAAAAAAACATACTAACAACAAATAATCAATTTTTATTGGTTGATACAAGAAAAGGACCTTTCAGACTCAAACTATGGCCCATGCTTCCAGTTTTTTATCCCCTTGTTTCTATTTATCAAAATGGCATCAGTGAACATTGGGTGGGGTATGCTAATTATGTCCCTGTAGTAGATGTGTAGAAGGGAGCCTTTAAAGCTTTAATGGTTCCTTTCAGGTGTTTGTTTGTTTTCTGTCTTGTTTTGAGAGAGGGAGCGTGCGCACGTGCAAATGTGAGCCAGGGAGGGGCAGAGAGAGAAGGGGAGAGAGAATCCCAAACAGGCTCAAGGCTGGGATTGACCCCACCACCATAAGATCATGACCTGAGCCAGAATCAAGAGTCATATGCTCAACTGACTGAGCCACCGTTTTAATGGGTGCCCTTTTGTGGGATGCTAGGTAGCTCAGTCGGTTAAGCATCCGGTTTTTGATTTTGGCTCAGGTCGTTACCTTACAGTTTCATGAATTTGAGCCTGCATCGGCCTCTGCACTGACACGGCAGAGCCTGCCTGGGATTCTCCCTCTCTCTCTGTCCCTCTCCCACTCACTTTGTCTCTGTCTCTCTCAACGTACATAAATAAAATTTTTAAAAAATGAATGGTCCCTTCTAAAAACAGGGGGAGTAAGTCGGCTCCCTGCCGACTAAGACACTGAGATGCAGCAGCCCCGTTTGAGCTTTTGTGGTACCATGATTTACCTTTGGCTGAAATCCTTTTCCCAGACATTTTCTTCTGCTCAGAGGTTCCTGCCCTTGGTAGCCTCTCCACACCTTGGTTCTTCCCCTAAACCTATGAATCCTCTGTTTACTCCACAGTCCATGGGAAGCCAAGAGGGTTTCTTCTGTCTCATCTAGGAAGCCATTTTTCTCTGTCCATGTCATTTCATCTAGACTGTGCCATGCTTGACATGCTGAGAATGGTGCCTTTCCTAGAGGCTTATTAAGGAAACATACCACTCGGCTCTTCTCCTAATGTTTTCATGCCCCTTCAGAGTTATCTGGATAGTTCCATCACCTGGGTTCTACCCTGAAAGGGAGAAAAATATAAATGCCCATTTTTTTACTTCTGTTCTGTCTTTCCTCCCACCTTTTATCTTTATGCCCCCAAACAAATGGGATGAGGTTTTCTCTCCTTCTGTATCACATCAAGAGTTACCTCAGACCCTAACATATAAAAAGCCTCCATGATTTGGAGACCCAGACATGGCTCCTGATTAGGTAAAAGAAGATATTTGATATTAAGAAATCTCCACAAGGCTTGCATTTAGAGATCATTGTCTCAGTACAAGAAGTCACCTTTGAGGTTTAAATCAGGCCAGTACTTCTATTCTGTACCTCTGGTACCAAGGGTTCATGGCTTAGCCTTGAAATAGAAGACTGCAAGCCAACATGATTGAGGAAATGATATTCAACAGTTTAATGTGTTTAAAATACCTGTGTCACAAATGTAAAGTGCCTAGAATAGCAAGTTGACTCTTAAGTCCAGTGCTGAAATTGAAAGAGACCATGATGGAAGGTTTGCATTTAAATGGAGCCCTAAAGGGATAGATAAAATTTGAATATTTAGAGATGGGTAAAAGCGTTCCAAGCAGAGAGAGTAGTCTGAGCAGAAAATAGGACATGAGTTAGGATCCAAACCATTAAAGGGTCAGGGTTTGGGGTTTGAACTTTATTCTATAGGCAAGGAGGGACATGGAAAGCAAGTCTTTGAGCAAGGAAGAGACATGCTCACAGCTTTAAAAGAACGGACAATATGAAAGCAATTCTGAAATGAAATTTATACCATTATTATATAGTAAATAGAAATTGATACATTCAGATTTCAACAGGCAAGATTACAGAATAGAATGATGCTTCAATAAAATACACTTCCCTCTTCCTAATTATTTTTTGGTGCCAAAATTGGAGTGGACCAAAATGCCAAATCCAACAGTGATAGTCATTATAAAAACAGTCATATATATAGATGACAGATATTTATTTTAAAAGACTATATTATTTTCCATCAATTAATGTATCTTTCAAAATGAACCCTGTTTTTGCTCTTTTTTGATACTTTTTTAAAAAGTATTTTGCAATTATTTTCAATTCCAATACTTTTATGAAGAAAGTATTTTAGAAGTAACCTAACAACTCCCTGAGCAATTTAAAACATGTACTGTTTTACTTGTCCAAACCCCTTCTAGCGAGTTAATCTAAAGCCTAATAATTATAATAAAAGCAGACATTCTCATGCCAGATGTCAGCAGAATTAAATATAACCAACTGAAAGGAAATTTCACAGTACTGAGATGTCCTAATAAAAGTACAGGAGACACCTACTAGTATAATGTGAAGGATTATCATAAATATTTTACACTTATGTATCATTTGTTAAAAATAAAGTACATTGGTGTCCTAAATTGTCTGAGAGAGCTTTGCATAATTTCTAATTCACAACTTTGATAATTGCCAGAGTGGTTCCCAGCCAGTAGTACAGAGTAGCCAAGAGCCTATAAAAGCGTGTTCAGATGAGGCTTTCAAATGCAGCAATCATGCGGGCCAAACTTCTTTTGTTTTTGTCTCATGCCAGCTCATACTGAACATCAAGGAAAAGACTTTAATTGTTTTATTTTGGATCTGCTAAAAATGAAATGCTAATTTAAAAAATACCCTCCAGGCACCAAATACCTGCATCATGCATAGAATTTAATTTTTAAACCTTTAAATGATCTTGAAATGGAGCAAAATGAAGTATTAGGAAAAACTAGTGATTTCCAAATGGAAGCAAAGTCCTACTTTATTGGTAATCTATAAGCTGGTTTGAAAATACTGCACTGTAGCATGGAAAATTTGGTACTCGAGCGCATCTGATTTGGTATTTAGGCTCATCTGATTCAGCTCTTTCTACAGCCAAAATCTGAGCTATATAAATCAACTACGGGAAAAATGCCAATTTCAATTGCATCACAAAAGATATATCCAAACTACACAGGGCCATTTTAAAAAAATAATCAATTTGTAAATTCTAAATTAAAGAATTTTATATTTATGTGAAATATTGTTGTACATTATGAACAGTTACTTAGTATGAACAGATACTCCATATTAAAATAGATTTTGTTATTTTCATCATACCATCTTATTCGCATTAAAATAATGTGACAATACATGTCTTGTTTGTTACCTCAATATAACATTTTATGAGAGGGACTCAACATATAATACTTAATATATTAATATTATTAGTTATTTTCCCTATGTAGGTCATCTTAAAATATATGCAATATTTTAAAATACAACACTACAAGTGTACATGTAATGATGAGATATAGCAGAATTGTGAAAATTAATTAATATTCAGAGACATTGCCATTATTTTCCTGGAAGATAATTTTGAGGGAAAAAAAATTCTTTAAGTTCAAAGGAAACACCAGTCAAAGAAATGTCTTTGGAGCCCCAAGTACTATTTCTAAGGAGATAAGCATGTTGGACTCTTCCAGAAAGGAAATCAAATGGAAAGTTCATAAATGTTATTAATTCAGCACCACACAGACAATCCTGAAAAAACAAGAGTCATCATTTTCAAAGGAAATTGGCTTTTGTAACATAAAAGATAAAACATGTAAGATAAAACTCGGGAATGAAAGTTGTACCCATGAGATAGATCACACAATGGAAACCTCAAACTAAGCCATTGCCACCTGAAATCAAGGAATGGAGACATGACCAGAAGCTACAGGTGAAATACCAGAAGCCACCATGGGTAGCATCCATCTCTTCCTCTTTTCGGATAAACAGCCTATAAGTGCTGCATTAAGGAGGAAAGTGGGAAAGTGATATACATTTTGCTCAATTTCAAATAAGTTGACTGAAGAAGAGGAAGGCACAATGAAAGCAAACTTGGATGAAACTTCTTTCTTTTAATTATATTAAAAAGATGTTCAAGTTTAGATTCATTGAACTCTAAATATTTGAGAAAAGATATTCAAAGAAACAATACAGATTTGATCCAAAAACTCATGGGCACAATTTGAAATAAGGTTAGAAGCCATGTGAAATCTGTGAGAGCACCCACTATAGAAGTCCATTCAGCACAAATCAAGAGTAAGAGTTTAAAATATGTCACCTCAAAACATGCCATTTTGGCATATTGATTATTTTGAATTAAAGGTACTTGAAAAACGGCCAGACCAGGGATGCTTTTGCCCCTCCTTTGTCACACTGAAAGCAGGAGATAAATCTCCCATGTGACAGTTACCCTCCTTGTACCAGGAAAGTAGAAGACATTTTTATCACTAAGTACTGGAAATTTAGGGCCAAGCAGGCCATATAAATATATCTTGTAACTTCTTTACCATCTTACCACCCCTACCCCAAACTCCTTTGTCTTGTCAATTCTTCACACACTTATTGCTTCTTTGCTTAAAAGGTATAAAAGCTTCCTGCTCCGGTTACGTCTTTGAGTTTCATATATTTGTGGGGCTCCTGTGCATGCATGCATACATAATTAACCCAGAATTGGCATTATACTTAATTGTGAGAGGCTAGATGCTTTCTCTTAAGACCAGGAACAAGGCAGAGATGCTCTCCCTCACCACTATAGGGACAGAAAACAGATCAGTGGTGGCCAGAAGTTTGGGAAGGGAGGAGTATTCAATCAGAGAAAACACAAGGAATTTTTTGGGGTTGGCAGAACTCATCTATATGCTAGATATATAACACTGTACATATGTCAAAAAACCATAGAAATTTATAACATAGAGAGTCAATGTATGCAAATTTTCTTTTTTTTTAATATTTTTATTTATTTCTAGGAGAGAGAGAGAGAGAGACAGTGTGAGCAGGGGAGGGTCAGAGAGAGAGGGAGACACGGACTCTGAAATAGGCTCCAGGCTATCAGTCAGCACAAAGCCCGATGCGGGGCTCGAACCCACGAACCGCGAGATCATGACCTAAGCGAAAGTTGGACGCTTAACCGACTAAGCCACCCAGGCGCCCCAATGTATGCAAATTTTCTTAAAACTCAACCAGAGAATTGAAGGATCCTAATATGGAATGCAGAGCATTTCACCTCATTATTTTCCTCCCCAAAACACAGAACCCCAATCTAATCATGAGAAAAACTTCCGATAAATCCTCATTGAAGGAGATTACAAAATTCCTGACCAATACTCCCTCAAAATTGAGAAAGTTCTCAAAACCAAGAAACTCTGAGAAACTGTCACAGACCAGAGGAGTCTAAGGAGACATAACAAGTAAAGGTAAAGGTAATGTGACATCCTGTATGTGATCCTGGAGCAGAAAAGAGACCAGTGATATCTGAAAGCAAGTGTTGTTAACAGTAATGTATCAATATTGGTCTCTTAGTTGTGACAAAGGTTGCATCATAATGTAAAATGTAAACAATAAGGAAAAGCTCAGTGAGGAGTGTATGGGAAGCCCTGTTTCATGTTTGCAGCTTTTCTATAAATCCACAACTACTCTAAAATTAAAGGTTGAGTTATAATTTAACAATAAGGCACTGGCCTTTGGACACTCCGAAGAAAAATCTTCTCTGAGGTTCAAATATAATACATAATCAACTTCCTCTGTCTCTGTTCCAGTATCTTATTTCCTCTTCTTTCATCTTGTCCTTGTTCAAGGCCAAGGCCTTCCCCCTTGTCAGGTAGTCCCTCTGCAGATCTGCTTTTTCTCTTCCTTCTCCTTAGATCTACCCTATAGCATTCTTTTGGAATTTTTTTCAAAGATTTTTATTTAAAGCTGCAGTGAATTGTCATCAAATATTCCCCCTGTCTTCCTTATGTCAAAATATCTAATCCTCTGGGGATCCTGATTCCCATTATCAATGAAATAGACAAAGATCTATATCCAGGGCACAGGGGCAAAGAAACCATTTATGCCTCAGGAGTTCTTTAGTACAAAAGAACAGGTGACAGGCAGTGAAATCCATTAATAACCTTAAGCCCCACAGGACAAACACTCTAAGTATTGCTTACAAAACAATTCCTATGTTAACAGCAAGGAGTCAATAATAACTTTCTAACCTGACTACACTTTCAAAAATGGCTCCTAGTTATATAGTGCTACATCTCATTTCCATTTCCATTCCTCTCCTTGCTTTTCCCAGCCTTCCTTTCTTCTTATGCCATCCTTTATGTATATAATAATAAACAGTATTAACATTTTACATATATTTAGTGATTACTATGTGTTACATAATCTCTGGACTATTTCATTTAATCCTCACAATAAAGCGGTTACTATTATTAGCCACAAATTACAAATAATAAAAGTGAGTTCAAAGAGGTTAAATAAGTTGGCCAAGGTCATGTTTATAAATGGTAAAGCCAAGAATTGAGTACATATGGTCCCAAATTCCAGGATCCTAATCTTTATGTATCCTGCTTCCTTTTTATTTTTAGTAGTTTATTGTCAAGTTGGTTTCCATATATCACCCAGTGCTCATCCCCACAAGTGCTCTCCTCCATGCCCATCACCCTGTATCCTGCTTCCTGTCTACATCTTTTCTTCTTTCAATTACCCTTTTGGAAACTTAACATTTGTCATTGGTTCTCTGTCCACATACGTTATAATGGCCAATTTTTGTGAATCATGTTTTTTCAGAATATCACTGAAGGCTCCAAGCATCTGATCAGAAAGAGAGAATAAAGGAGACATCAAACTGAACAAAATCCGATAATTGTGCTTTATCTCTTTTCAATCCCAACTCAATCTTTACCTCTCTAGTTAAAGCACCCACCTACACTTCTCATTTATGTATATTCAGATCTCCCTCAAAAACTTAAGCTTGAAAAATAATAAAATGTTCTTAAAAGAATGAGGCACAAAATTACAGAATAGCAATGTTTTCACATGCCTTGGCAATTTCCACTGTCATATGTCTGAACATGCCTGAAACTAATTCATCAATCAGTTTGTGTTACCATTTTACAACGCATTATGATTACTACTACAGGATCTAAAATTAAAGCTCTAAACATTTTTAATCCTACACCTAATCAGTTTTCTTAAAAGTTCTCCTCCATTTACATTAGAATCATCAAGAAAATTAATCTGTTCAATTAAGAAAAGAAAACTAACTAGAATGGTATTAATAAAAAATTTGTTCCTAATTTTATTAATTCTTGATTTATAAATTATTTTAAATATATCTATTTAAAGAGAAAACATAAAAGACACCCAATTAATAATTTCCAAGAGAATATTAATGTTTGAACCACATCTCTTTGTTCTGTGGATGTCCATATAATACAGTGCTTTGATCATAGTAGAAACCTAAAGAGTACTTTGTCAATCATGCAAATATTATTGTTTGAATACTTACAAATAGATGTGTCAAAAAAGAAAAAAGGCCTGAGCTCAAATTCAAAATGTTTGGGACTCTTTCTAGTCATTAAGCAATTTCAGGAGAGGAAAATTAATGTCAGGGTACTAACTCCTTTCTCACACATTTTCATAAACAACTCTGTAAAAATTTTAAACAAACATGAAATGACCTTTCCTAAGGTACATATAAATTTATTCAGAATACCAAAACATTCTACACTTGTTCAAACATTAGAATTATAAAAACATTTCTTAATGTTTCATTAATGGAAGGAAGAATGTGAATCTTTAATACTACCTATCCAGACAAATCAATACCCACTAAATAGAAGGTGATCCTCCACTTGAAATGCCAACTGTAGCATAGAAGTCTCCCACAATTATAGATTTTCAAAAAATGAACACCTAATATAGAATCTGTCTTATACCATTTCCTTATCATCGGCACTTTTGACTGAAATGGAACTAGAATATCTACTAATTGCTCAACTAAATGAGCCATTCAAAGATGCTCTAATAATCAACCATTATACGGCCAAATAGGTGGTTAAACTAGTTAGATATCTGAAATTACAAGCCTACATCTTGGATTCATTTTATTTCAGATAAAGTATGTCAAGATACATTAAATGATATTATTGAGCAATAAGTTTTAGAAATCAAAATGTAATTCAGCTATTTTATATAGATTAGCATTATCCTTAATTGACTTGAAATCATATTTTCCAAAATGTCATTTCATTTGCAGCCTATTTTATAATATTCAGAGAAGTTTTCATCATATTTAATGTTACTTTCTGTCATTCAGAAGCAGCTTTTTCTTTACCCCAAGCTATCAATCATGGCACTAAAGATCCCTGACAGATACCATATAAGATAAAACTGCTCACAAGAAAAATATCACCACTGGGGAGAATGCCAGTTTGCAAATTACTTAGCCATCCAAAATTAAATATATCTTGGGCTACTATCTTACTTGTGAAATACTATCTTACTTACTACCTTGCTTACTATCTTACTATCTAACTTTATATATTTTTTTCTTTCATTGGTAGTGAGTACAAGAGTTTATTGTTAAAACAATCACAATTTATATATGTGTGTATGTAAAAGCCTTTTTTGTCATACCACCAACAATAGCGAATTCTAATTCTCTAAGTAAAGGAACCCTTTTATAGGTTCAGTGTGTGTTGTTCCACATTATGCATACTGCTCACATATAAACACCTACTCACATTTTGCTCTTTCTAAAAGTTTAAATCCGGGGCACCTGGGTGGCTCAGTCAGTTGAGCATCTGGCTTCGGCTCAGGTCATGATCTCACAGTTCGTGGGTTCGAGCCCCGCGTCGGGCTCTGTGCTGACAGCTAGCTCAGAGCCTGGAGCCTGCTTTGGATTCTGTGTCTCCCTCTCTCTCTGACCCTCCCCTGCTCACGCTGTCTCTCTCTCTCTCTCTCTCAATCTCTCTCTCTCTCCCTTTCTCTCTCAGAAATAAATAAAAAAATAAAAGTTTAAATCCATATGTGATTATTAAATTAAAATCCCAAGATGTATATATGATTTACCTTAAATTTCCATATATTCTTTTCTTTTAATATGTTAAACTCAGAAGTGATGTTGGTTATTGTTGTTACTGTTGTTGTTTTTAAATTAAATATGAATAGAAGGCTAATGTACTCCTTAGTAACCTTCATCCCTGTAACCTAGGCCTTTAGGCAGTAGGTAATAGGCTCTTAGCAGGTAAGTGAAAGGGATTTCTGTGTTTGTCCTTTGAACATTTACCCAAGGGATTCTCAAAGATTTGACTTGGTTTTTGTAGCTGAAGAGAACCAAATACCATGTGTGATTTGTTCAGTGTCACTAAGTAGTCTTCTTCAAACAGTTCTGTTTCCATATTTTACTTTGAAAATCCCAACCATGCTCCTACCGCATACAGCTCCTGCATTCACATCATCCTGTTTTTCTGTCCTCTCTTTATATATGGTATCTTGATGGGAAACCAGAAGAGACTCCTTAAGGAGCTTCAGAACTTGCAGCTCTGCAAACCACAGGTGCAGATTAGACAAAATGAGAACTGTGGCATGTATCTAGAACTTACCACATTTTCTGTGTTCCATTCAGAAGAAGGCAGAGCTCCTTAACTCTCAATGTAAGAACATTCTTTGCTGAGAAATCTCTGAAAATCTGAATAAAGGGGCCTGGACATTAAGGGTTGGCCAAAGCAAGATGCCAAAGACACTTGAATTGGCTTGCCAAATAAACGTGAGTAAAAGTTCACGCAAGGCACATTCTTTCTAACTCAAACTGAAGAACAGTAGTCACAGCCATGACATTCCCTGAAAGAAAATGAAACTGGAAATGTCCTCAGATGTCTCGAAGACCCAATCTCTTCAACCAGTAAAATGAGAGTAAATAAAACTCCTTACTGAATAAAGTCATTGTCAAAAACATCTACATAAAACATTTAGCACAGAGCCTTCAATATAGTTATTGTTGTCATTACCATCTTGCCTTTTCAGGAATTCCATTCTTAATGTATATATTACAATGAACCCATACATGCCTGGATATAAAGAATAAATTTTTTCTCCCTGAAACCTTTATCTTTCTATATGTTCTCTGGTATTTGTCTAGCACCTGGAATAGCAAATGCCAAATAAATGAATGAATGATCAAATGAATATGTTTTAGCACTATTGCATTTTACGTTCTTTTCTTTCCCATCTACTTTATGGAATCTTGCATTCTTAATGGTAAATCAGTGACTCCATGTCTTCCTAGCCTATCCTAGAACACTAGTCTTCACATAGAAAGATAGCTGTTATATTTGACATTTTAAGTGAGCTATTTCCCCCCTACTGCCAATGTGTTCCTACTAAATCCATTTATTGTCTCTGTCATGAGCACAAAGATGACTGGGAAGATAAGTAATAATAGCAGGCAAACTGCTCTACCTCAAATTCTCTAAAATTACTAAATGCACTGTGCTTTTCTTCTGTATAAAGGATGATGGGCTGACAGACCAGTACATTAAATTGGGAAAAGCAGCTCAGTTACCTAGTGGTAGCCAATTGATTCTACAGTACGACGTTCCCATAAGCCTACCCTATAATCAATTACATATTTGCTTAAGATCGAAATCACTGCAAAGAGTTGTCTGTTAACCAGATTGGATTATGATCATTACCTCTATCCATCCAATAGTCTAAGGGGAAAAAAAAGAAATATCCATTTGAAAAGACCATACCAAAACCTTTCCATACTTTTTAATTTCAAATTCTTTTACACTGCATGAATTAAAATAAAATTGAATAAGATTGTAATTCAAGGACACAGCATTCTGAATTTTCCCTCCTCAATAACCTCTCTGTTCTAAAACAATTCAAAAGAAGACAGCATATTAGCCCAAAGTCACTGAGTACTTTCACATGTCTATTGATAAAAGGCCATTGCTCAAAATGTAACTTAATTTTCCATGTCCTATTATTTCTGATAAGAAACTATTACTGATATTTGAGAATATTTGTTACTGCCTGCACCCTGTTGTGATAAAACACAAGCAACAAAAATATAAATGAGGAAAAGGGAGGTAGAGTTGAAGCTCAGTCTTAAAAATGAGGCTTTTCATATTAAACAGGATACTGGTGTTGAAAGCAGTTAAACAGGGAATGGAAAGGAACAGAGGCAAATTTAGGGTGTTTTTTTCCTATTACTTTTGAAGTGAGGTGAACATCAGACATTCTCCTATGGCACCAACAGTATAGAAGCATGCTAGGCTTCTAGGCTAAAAACAAAAATTAATTTAATCATGTCTGACTAGAATTTTTCAAACTATTGTTCTGGTCCAGTCAGGAAATGGATAAGGGGTAAGTGAACATAAATGTCTTTTGTAATAACTGCTAAATAGTTATTTTGATACCACTCTCTAAATTCTAATTAGGCCAGAGGAATAAAGGCATAAAGGCATACTTTGGCAACCATGAACATGCATCTCTCAGATCTCCTACTTAGGAGCATAACTGGCAACAGCCCAGGCTGCTGCATTCTGAACTCCCTCGCTGAGTCAGTGATGGAGCCACACTTCAGCCACTGACTGAACCCATACCTGCAAATTCACTGTTGGGAGGACTTTGGCCAGAGGGCTCCCTATCGCCCTAGCTGAGACTCTTAATTAAACCTGTAGTACAGTCTAACACCGTCCTTCTTCCTTCCTTCTATCCTTTCTTTCCTTCTTCCCTCTCACCATCAGGGGGGTCAGACCTGCACCAGAGTATCCAAGTCCCTCAGGCCCCTCTGGCTATCTCAGACATTCCCTTACTGGCACGTTCCTCAGTAAGCCTTTTCTCATCTAATCTTACTTCGGTGGCTGCTGTCTGCTGCTCAGACAACTGTGCTCTACACCTGTACTCTCCACAAAATAAAATGGGGACAGATATATTTTTTGTAAACCATCATATTTTAAAGTCACTGGATAAATACATTAAGCATAAAGCAAACAAGAGAATCTTCTTTTTTGCCTATATTTATGCCCTAATTTATGCTTGGTAAATTCTAATTTCTATTTATTCAGCTTTCATTCAAGTTCAACATCATTGTTCTAATACATAGGCATCTTGCCTGTTAACACTCAAAAAAGCATGTTAAGTTTATTTGAAAATTTCAATAAAAGAACAAGTTTCTCCCAGTGTTGAGGCAAATATGACTGATACCAAAAAGAAGTTCTTTCTTGGGGAGCCTGAGCGGCTCAGTCAGTTGAACATCCGACTCTTGGTTTCAGCTTAGGTCATGATCTCACAGTTAGTGGATTCTGGCCTTATGTCGGGCTCCACTCTGGCAGTGTGGAGCCTGCTTGGGATTCTCTCTCTCCCTCTCTCTCTGCCCCTCCACCATGTGCTCACACTCTTGCTCTCTCTGTCTCTAAAAATAAACTTTTTTTTAAAAAAAGAAGTTCTTTCTTTCTTTCCTTTGTTTAGAGGTAGGAAAGCAGTTTGTGGTAGAGAATACTAGTTAATCCCCAAGCCCTTTTCTTCTTCTTTTGGATGCACAGCCACCAGCCCACATATCTCAGGCTCTCTTGTGGGATTAGGTGCAGCCATGTGACTGAATTCCAGCCAGTAAAATGTGAGTAGAAATTAACAGCACCATTTCTGCCCTGGCTCATAAAAACGTGCCTACATGAATCTCCATGTTCTTTATCTTTTCATATATCACTACCTACAAGCACAGTTCACTGGGAAAACACATGATAAAGATGAAAAAATGGTAAGACCGAAGGAATCTGGATCCCTGAATTACCAAGTGCATAAAAATCTGCCTTGACCAGGAACACCTGGACTATTATGTATACAAGAAATAAATGTATGTTTTAAGCCTCTAAGATTTGGTGCTGAACTTGTTACAAAGGCAAGAATTACCTTAAGGAACTCAAGTTTTATATCACAAGTACACCTCACAGATTCGTATTGATGAATGCTCCTGCAAGGCAGTGAGGATACGGAGGAGGTGGCAGATTACTCCAAAGACAGTCATCAATAGTTCTTCTGCTTCCCGTGTGCACAAGCCTTTCTTCACCTCAAGAAGTAGTTTATTCCCCCCTCCACCCCCACCTTCTTGAATCTGCATGGTCCTTTGACTTGTTTTGACCAATGGAATTCAGTGGGAACCTTGAGCAGTCCCAAAAGCATCCTTGAAAAGCCCAGCCAGCCTTTATTTTGTTTCATAAAACCCAGTGGGCACCCTGCAATGAAGTCCAGGCTGTCCTGCTACAGACAGAGCCACTTGGAATGCCCTCTCCAAGATGAGATACCAAGAAGCCATGGGGAAAGACTCAAGGGACCACGGTCTACAGGCCTTGGTGAGACAGTTACCTTCTCACAACCCAGCCCATGTGCCAGCAAAACACAACCATGTGGGTGACCCCAATATGACTGTCAGAAGAACTGGACAGAAGAACTGTCCAGTCAACTCACAGATGCATGGCAGATAATAAATAGCTTATTATCATTATCAGCCACTAAGTATCTGGGGTGGGGGGAGCAGGGAGAGTTGTTCTTACACAGGAAAAGATAAATTATACACTGGAATTTTAAAGAAAGAGTTTCAAATAGGAAATAGCCTGAGAAGTGATGGTTTCATTATTTAGCTTTCGGCTGTGGAATTCCAAATTAGAAATAATGATATCCTTTTACCCCTTTAAAATAGTATTGTCTTCTCTTGTGAAATAAATGTCAAATAGATATCTTTATCTAGTAACAAATATACCTTGATTTTTTGAAAGTTTATTTATTAATTTGGAGAGAGAGAGAGAACACACACAGGGGAAGGGCAGAGAGAGGGAGGGAATGAGAGAGAATCCGAACATGCAGACCGATGCAGGGCTCAGTCCCATGAATTGAACCTTGAGATCATGACCTGAGCCAAAACCAAGAGTGGAACACTCAACCAGTAGACTGAGCCACCCAGGCACCCCAAATATGCCCTGATCTAGATACAAACCAAAATTGTAATACATACAACATTCTTACTGTTTTTATAATAAAACCCTGAATAATATATTTACCATCCCTCCAAAAAGTTCAGTTTATACAGAAGGAGAGTAAAAAGTGAAATTTTACCTTTCATGCTTCTTTCATGACTCCAATTCTTCTCCTTCTCCCAAAAGCAACTACTGAGGACATTTTAGCTTTGTATGTTTTAGTCTTCCAGGTTTTTTCTATGCAATCTGTGTGTCTGTGCATGTGTCATTTTCTGTATTTGAATATGATTGCAGTCAGACTGTATATGTTAGTTTGCAATCCATATAATTCACTTTTGAGGGAACAAGTATGCTATAACTGACTCTATCATGGGATTTAGATTTTACATATGTGTTTTCTTTTTGTTAAATTCAAATTTAGAATATTTCTCCTCTAGCAATAAAAATGTGTCACCAACTACTTCTCTCCTTTGATTTAAGCATACTATAAAACAACAAGAGTTTCTGAAATCCATACTATTTTTCCAACAGAGCAGTTTCTCATGTCTTTGATTCTGAGGTATATTCATTACATGAATACTTATTTTTCACATTTCTGTTTTAATACAGTTCATCCTTGAACATGGGGGTTGGGAGACTAACCACCTGTGCAGTCAGAATTAAGTGTGTAACTTTTGACTCCCCCAAAACTTGACTAATAATAGTCTACTGTTTACTAGAAGCATTACTAATACCATTAATAGTCAATTAACACATATTTGGTATGATATATAATGTATTTTTATAAGGTAAACTAGAGAAAAAATGTTATTTTTAAAATATATTTTTCTTTCTTTCTTTTTTAATGTTTATTTATTTTTGAGAGACAGAGAGACAGAGCATGAGCAGGGGAGGGGCAGAGAGAGAAGGAGACATGGAATCCGAAGCAGGCTCCAGGCTCTGAGCTGTCAGCACAGAGCCCGACAAGGGGCTTGAAACCATGAGCAGTGAGAACATGACCTGAATCGAAGTCAGCTGCTTAACTAACTAAGTCACCCAGGCGCCCCAGAAAAAATGTTATTAAGAAAATCATAAGGAAGAGAAAGTACATTTACAGAACTGTACTGTATTTATCGGGGGGGAAATCTGCATCTAATTGGGACCTACACAGTTCAAACCTATAGTGTTCAAGGTCAATTGTTTCCCAAAAACCTTTAATAGAGAAAAACTGATGGTGTAAAGGTAAAGCTCTTATGTCCACAGTCATCAACAGTTTATTGGTAACAAAAATTGTGAGAGCACTAATAAACCCTTACTGCCTTAAAATTGTATCACTTATCTGAGCTTGGAAAGAGGAGAATTAGAAAGACTTGACAGTGAATATAATTTTTTTTTCCTAGAAACCTCTTTGTGCTCAGTATTCTTGAATAACATCTGGGCTCAGATTCTTGAGTTGACTTTGGGAAAACTAATAACTTAATTCTATAGAGGGGTTTCTTGCGTTAAAATTGCTAGATTTCTTGACTGGCGTCTAGAAGAAATAATAGTCTTGGTTCTTTAATCTTGGAAGAAAATGCATTTCCTTCTTCGTAGATGAATACAATGCCTAAAGGCATTTCCAGAGTATACCATCTTTAGAAGGGAAAATGACTCTCCTTTTAAACATTAATTCACATTAGACTCCATTATTAACAGAATATGAAGTAGGACACTTTGCATCTGGTATCAACAAACTACATTATCTTCTTTCAACCAAAAACATAGCATTATCTACATTTATGAGAAAATGCCATGGAGTTGACTGCTCCTTAGCATCAAGCAATAGTCCAATTGAGATAATTTTCATTTCATTTCATGAAAGAAATATGCTTGAACTATGTTTATTCAACTGTTGGTTTATATCCTCTTGAGGTTTGTGACAGTGTCGAGAAATCACTAGATAATAATAATAGCTGTGGCAAATTGTGTTTTCTAAAGATGGCATAGATAATATCTCCTAACCCCATAATCCTTTAACAATGCAACTCTATCCATTGAAAGGTAAAATTTATAACCCTTCCCTTTGAAACCAGCTGGGCTTTTGTGACAGGTTCAACAAACAGAGTACAGTGGAAGTGATGCTGCCTGACTTCGGAGACCAGGTAATAAAGGACAATTTAGTTTCCACCTTGCTGCTGAAAAATCACACTTTGAGCCCTGAGCCTTTATGCTTGTAAGCTAACTGCCCTGAAGCAGCCATGCTGTGAGGAAGCCCAAAATAGCCCACACGTGAGAACAAAAGACGATCTCATGACTTCTTGAAAAGAAATGTCAACTCCCAGTTTACTCCAGCCCCTTATTGTTTCAACTACAATCCCTCAAACCAGAGCCAAACAACCAAACCCTTCCCAAATTCATGGCCTACAGAAACTATGAGAGAAAGTGAAATGGTGGTTGTTGTTCTAAGTCACTAGGTATTATAGTGCCTTGTTACACAGCAATAGGTAAAAGCTAATATTTATTGAGCTATAATAATATTAAATACATATTTCACTTAATTTATCAATCATATCATGTTTATGTGCCAGGTAGTATTTAAAGAAAATTTCATGTGTTAATTCACTTAATCCTTTCAAAAAACCCATGAGGTAAGTATATTTATTCTATTTCAAGATAGGAAACTCTGGCAAAGAGTGATTTTATAACTTTCTCATCACAGTGATAGGGGGTAAAAATGGGATTTAACCCAGTTTTGAGAGTCTAACTCCTGAGCTAATACTTTTGTTATTTTATTTATTTTGTTATATATTTTAGAATTAATATATATTTATAATATGCATGTCACATATTCAATATATTTATTTATAGAATATATTTAATATATAAGGTCATATATATCTATAATAAAATATAAATACATATTTATAAATATAAAATGTATTTATACCAATATAAAATATAAATATATTTTAGTATAATTATATGTAATTGTATATCAGTATGTATATCAGTATACATCTGTATGCAATCAAGATATGTATATAAATGTATATGTATACATATATGTATAACAAATATGTGTCTTGGCATATATACACATGTATATCACATACATACATATATACACATATCAATGTATATCGATATACAATGATATGTATATCAATATACATACATATATCTATCAACCACAGTTATTTTATTGGACAGATCAAAAATATTCAATACTTTTTAAGATAATACACAAGACTTCAGAAAAATATCTACTTGAAGCTATTCATTCAGAATTTCTTATCAAAGCATTTCCTGAAAACATGTTTTCATTTTGTTTTGCTTTGTTATCATGAAATAGGCTTTACATTGAAGAATATTATAAGAAATTTTGATGTGAAAAATGTTTCCACATAATCAGTAAGAAGCAGTATTGCAGACAGGTCTCTATCATTGCATGAGGAAACACCTGTTAGAAATTAGTGTGAGGAATAGGATATTCAGACATGGAAGTATCATTGGGCCTTTTGGGGGCACCATTTTTTGTTTTTTT